>NC_044502.1:46596254-46656254 GCF_902362185.1 Chanos chanos
GGTCAGAGCTGCTGCCATCTGCCCAAACAAAATCAGGCTTTTTCTGTCTCATAACTCGGGCATAAACGCGGACTTCGTCCTCGAACCATTGTCAGTGATAAGACTGCATCTGTGGCTGGTTGTGGCGGGTTGTTGTTTTAGTGTTTTGCGTAAACTGAGTTTAAAATATCCACAGCCCGGTAAGAGGCCTGCTGACAGACAGGCTACGCTTTCCATAGTATTTCGAAACAGGAAACCCAAAGTCAAATATTTCACTGTTCCTCTCACTTTTCGAGAGGCTTGGTGTACTCCGGCTTTCGCCAGCTCGTGTTTTTGGATTTGTTTTGTTTCCGAGACGTATGCCGCTGTAACGGTGCTGTTTTCCTCTGGAGAAATCGGGAGTTGCTCTGAGCTGTAGCCATGAAAACCAGAGTCCTCCACACTCGGCTTCGTTGCCAGAGAATCACGACTCCTTAAGTCAGTTCTGACAACACAGTCAAGTTCTGTTTTCTCCTGTGTCAGCACAGAATATACAAAATCATGCCCCTGAGTGGGCCATTAGACTGGCTATACTAATGTTCTCTCTATCACATTCATCTGTAAATGTAGTAAAAAATAAATAAATAAAGTCATAATAATAATAATCCTCTCTTGGCTCCTCGAATCTTGAAGAAAAACAAGGGTGTAATTTATTGGTGAGAAACATTAATACACACCCAACTGGAATACAGTTGAGTTCACGAGAGACTCAGGGTAATATGCACACACTCTATACATTCAGCAGAATTAGACTGTCACACAGTCACACTAAACTGATTTCTCTTCAACTCTCAATTCTTAAATTCTTCTACTCCTATTGAAATAGATAAACATAAAGTTATTTCGTTGTCTTTTGAAGTCCACCGATGAACAACTGCCTTCACACTCCATGTATGAATATAAACATGTAATGGTCATGAGAAGACTGGCGCACACATGTAGGAGATTTCCAAATGTTAAAGGTTGAATGAGGTAATGTTCTCTTTAATTTCAGCCATTAGCTAAAGCACGCTTTTAAGCCTAATGGGGACTTCCTCAATTTGCATTGACCGGACCTGTCACTTTCTCTGTCGCCTTCACGTAATGAACTGAAAGAGAGGGGGCACTGACCTCAGGTCAGTCAGTCAACCCAAAGAGCGAGAGGCACGGGGCACACACACTAACACGCTCTCCCATTGGCACAAACTAGAGTTGCAAAAAGTTAGAGAGTTCAACACTGATTATGAGAACAACGACCACTAGTGGTGGAATGGAGGTAGTGCACGTTGACCCCTGTGCTTAGGGCAGCTATTCCACTCCAGAGAACCACAAAAATCTCCAGCATCATCCACACTCAACCCAGTTACCTGACACCCACTGTACCAGAATCCCTCACGCTCTCAGAGCACCCTGCCCCAAACTTTCCATCCTTACATCAGCCACGTGTTAGTTTTACGAAGCGCAGAAGTGAGTTTTATTGACTACCTGAGCCGTGTGTGGAGGCATGTAACAAGGCTGGGCTTTTGGCTCCTCCAGCAGATACAGCACAGTCAAACTCCTATTAACACTGCACCAAAGAGCCGCCTCCACTCGGGCCCCTGAGAACCAGACTGTCCCTCACACCCGACATCTGAGACCCGGGAAGGGAAAAGTCCCGACACCTCTGGGCTGGACAACAAGGCTCCGACCGCAGAGTAAAGCCCTCGGTGTTTAACTGACTCCATGACTGTGAACTATGTCAGCGCTGTATAGTGTTTATATAATCTGCACTCATCAAAGTTAACCAGAACCTTCCAGTAAATGAATGTTACAGTGTAGGTGTTAATGCAATGTTAAAAAAAAAGACATTTTTAAGTCAACACATTTAGAAATTTGTCATGTGGGAGCGACCCATATATGGCAACCAATCTCTGACCAGCCCTGTGACTAGGCTGCCAATAAGAGCTATGGAATTCAAATCTCATTCACGTAGGTTTGTCTAAACTTTGGTATTACATAAAAAGGTCATATTTCATAGATAAGTTTCCCCTGTTGCTCACATAAAAGGACAGTTTGTGTCAAAGAACCACACACAATAGCCAAAAAAATATTAACATCAAGCAGACTGTGTCGTGATTCACTCAAGTGAAAGTTCTAGAAAATCCAATTTAATGTAATATTGAGATGACTAAAACCCAAACAAGAGATAAGAGAAAGGAATATTTGTTTGACTTCATGGTGGATTGAGTAAAAAATGATAAATAAAGAGATTTCTTCTTCTCTGTTCCTGACTAAGTGCATTAGCAAACGTGAGTCAGTCGTCTGCTAATGCTTAAACGTGTCGAAACAGTCTCTGTGAAGACAAACGGATGTGTCTGCGTGTGAGTGTGTGTGTGAGTGTGTGTGTGAGTGTGTGTGTGTGTGCACTGATGGAGAGCGGAAGGAGGTGCACTAATGTTGAAAAGCTCTTTGGATCAAAGGCTAAGGATGTGCAGTGATAGTGTTATACCTGCCGTATACACAGCAGCTGATCCTGCCTGGTCTTTATCACTCTATGACTCTCTCTGCCTCTCACCTCCAACACAGACGCACACAGAGAGAGAGAGAGAGGTCATCCATCCTTTCTCTAGCGGAGAGAGAGAGAGGGGCGGGGGGGGGGGGGCAAACACAGCAGGGGAGGTCTCCAGGGTGAGTCTTTCGCTGTGTAAAAAGAGGAGATGAAAAAGAGAGAACAGTTGTGATAGCAGAGTGACAGACAGGCGCTTTGAAAGCCCGGTGTGAGGGGGAACTCTTAAAGCGCTGTCCTGTTCAGCCTCTGATTTACCGTCTCTCTCTGGGATGTGTCATAGGAGAGCCCAGAACACCGTTTCACTGAGGACTAAAACTCCACTCCAGGACTGCTTTTTTTTAATGATTTATTTTTTAAATAAGGCCCTTCATATAGACTGTATGTTACACATACATACAATACACAATATTCAATATCCATATTTTAAAATATTTTCAAATCTATCTATCTATCTATCTATCTATCTATCTATCTATCTGTCTGTCTGTCTGTCTGTCTGTCTGTCTGTCTGTCTGCTTATCTATCCATCTATCTATCTATCTATCTATCTATCTATCTATCTATCTATCTATCTGTCTGTCTGTCTGTCTGTCTGTCTGTCTGTCTGCTTATCTATCTATCTATCTATCTATCTATCTATCTATCTATCTATCTATCTGTCTGTCTGTCTGTCTGTCTGCTTATCTATCTATCTATCTATCTATCTATCTATCTATCTATCTATCTATCTATCTATCTATCTATCTGTCTGTCTGTCTGTCTGTCTACTTATCTATCTATCTATGTATCTATCTATGATGCATGCAGTCTATTAAACATATTAACATCCATGCAGTCTATTAAACATATTAACATGCATGCAGTCTATTAAACATATTAACATCCATGCAGTCTATTAAACATATTAACATGCATGCAGTCTATTAAACACATTAACATGCATGCAGTCTATTAAACACATTAACATGCATGCTCTACACACACAGCCTGACTATTGGGACCTGCAGACTGAGTGTGGAGAGGGCAGGAGCACTTCCAGGGGTTCAGTGGTCATGACAGATGTTTTCCAGATGAGTCTTATCTTGCCCTCATCTTTCCAGTGCGATCAGTGACCTTACCTTACAACACTCTCACACAGGGCCATACCAAGCCGTTCCCACTGCCCCCTACTGCCTCGAAACTGTCTCAGAGAGCATGTTCCTGCTGGCCCCACCCCTTCCGCGTTTCTACAGCAACTGCCAAATGTCTAATTACAGCTCGGCTAATGATGCGTTCAGGCCCCGCCCTGGTAATGAGAGAGCTGATTAGCCATCAGACTATACCAGTGGGATTGTTAGCGGCTAGCAGCTCTACAACACAGATTAGCACTGTGATTTTCAGGTTTATCTGCCTGTGAGGGGGTGAAGTTCCTGTTGAACAAACATGAACTCCTGCGGTCACCTCATTGTGTGTCACACTGATCCACTTTCCCGGCAGTCGGAGAAGATCTGTCCACTGATCCGTGCGGGTGGAGGTCACCTCTGCCTCAGTCTGTGTTAATGAGAGCCGGAGTGGTTCTTCTGCCAGGCCAACGCACACTCAGACACCTCATTGTCATTAACTTCAAGCAAACCAACTGGAATTAAGTTCAGACAAGCACATTGGTTTATATAGCCCCCACCAACACTGCTTCCCTGCTGTTCTTAATGTGGTCAACCCCCCTCCCCCCACCTCTGTGCCATCAGTTTGGCGTGTATTTCTGCATGTTCGTTATACTGTCAGTCCCACACCAGTGGCACAGAAATGGTTCCTATGCAAACATGTTTCCATGCTTATTTACTTTAGTGTTACAGTTGAGAACAGTTGTGCGAGGCAGAGTAAAATCGTATATAGGGTTTGTGGTTCTGGTGAAGGTGTCAGTGGTGAGTTAGTGTAAAATCATATATAGGGTTTGTGGTTCTGGTGAAGGAGTCAGTGGTGAGTTAGTGTAAAATCGTATATAGGGTTTGTGGTTCTGGTGAAGGTGTCAGTGGTGAGTTAGTGGAAAATCGTATATAGGGTTTGTGGTTCTGGTGAAGGTGTCAGTGGTGAGTTAGTGTAAAATCGTATAGAGGGTTTGTGGTTCTGGTGAAGGTGTCAGTGGTGAGTTAGTGGAAAATCGTATATAGGGTTTGTGGTTCTGGTGAAGGTGTCAGTGGTGAGTTAGTGGAAAATCGTATATAGGGTTTGTGGTTCTGGTGAAGGTGTCAGTGGTGAGTTAGTGGAAAATCGTATATAGGGTTTGTGGTTCTGGGGAAGGTGTCAGTGGTGAGTTAGTGGAAAATCGTATATAGGGTTTGTGGTTCTGGTGAAGGTGTCAGTGGTGAGTTAGTGGAAAATCGTATATAGGGTTTGTGGTTCTGGTGAAGGTGTCAGTGGTGAGTTAGTGGAAAATCGTATATAGGGTTTGTGGTTCTGGTGAAGGTGTCAGTGGTGAGTTAGTGGAAAATCGTATATAGGGTTTGTGGTTCTGGTGAAGGTGTCAGTGGTGAGTTAGTGGAAAATTGTATATAGGGTTTGTGGTTCTGGTGAAGGTGTCAGTGGTGAGTTAGTGGAAAATCGTATATAGGGTTTGTGGTTCTGGTGAAGGTGTCAGTGGTGAGTTAGTGGAAAATCGTATATAGGGTTTGTGGTTCTGGTGAAGGTGTCGATGGTAAAGCAGGTGACTGTCAGGCGGTGTTGGACTTGTGTGGTTAACATGACAGATGTTTGTTTTTCCACCTAAGTCTTGTGTAGGCGAGATTAGATTAGAGTTTTTTAATCTTATAAATTTTCATAAAACTCCTCATCATCATGTGAGAACAGTGGAGAAAAAAAAACAGTGAAAGGTTGAAATTAAGAAAAACATCTTTTCTTTTATCCCTCTGCTGAATTATAGTTTTGCTTTTATTCCCAAACTGGGCTTTATAATTTCTTGTTAGCACAATAATATAATTTTGCTAATGATAACACGCAGTCATAGCACTATTTAAAATGATATATACTGGCTGAGGTTTAGCCTAATTTGAGCCATATTTCCAGCAGACAGTGGAGTATTGTTGGAAACCCGGGACTGCGTCTGCACGTGACGTGTTTTTACGGGCGCCTAACAAACGGAGCCCTAGTTTCTTGGTTGATTTGATAGATATGGGAATTCTTGGTGGGTCTGCCGTTTGCCTGGGGCTGAACCACACAGACAGCAGTGCTAATACACAGCGCTGCAAAGACACAGCACGCAATGCCTGTGGTTTCCTGAGCCTTTCTGGGTTTCCTCTCCCTGTAGATACCAGAGTTACTCAGACAGCTTTGGCATGAAGGCCAGCCTCACTTCCCGCAATCATCTTATCAGCCACTTCACAAAATATTTTGTTTTATTGGACTTAAATGTCACTTTGAAAGCAAGAAGACACAACACTTCTTCATTCCGGCTACAATTTTGCAGAGAAACCTCTCCTTTCTGATCCTTTGGAGATAAAGTGAAACCGTTTTTATTGAACAAAAACTGCTGGAATGTAATGTTGTGATCCTTCCAAAACATCTAGGAAAAACAGAACACCACTACAATTTTTAAAATATATTTAAAGTTCATGTATTTTTTATATAATAATTGTTATATTCACAGCGAGGTGTGTAGGCCCAGTCATATGCGCTGTAATAACATTGGTATGTCTCCATGTTGAGTGGATGTGACCAGGGAGAGAGGGCCGATCAGTCACAGTGGAGCTATGATCACGACACTGACACTGAAATAATACAGTCTCTGAGTTACAGGACACCTTTTAACCAGACCCAAACACACACACACACGTACACACACACACACACACACACTCACATACACACACACACGTACACACATACACACACAAACACATACATACAGACACACTCACATACACACACACTCACATACATTCACACACACACTCACATACACACACAAACATACACTCACATACACACACACTCACATACATTCACACACACACTCACACACATACACACACACACTCACATACACACACTCACATACACTCACACACACACACTCACATACACTCACATACACACATGTACGCACAAGCACCCACATATACACATTCACACACATACACACACCAGGACAGCAGACACAGGGCTGGAGATGATCACTTCTCATTCAGTTCTAATGGAAAGAACTCCAGAGACAACTCCACAGAGAGCACTGTGAGACAGGTTTTGTGAGACAGGTCATGTTGTTAGACTGCAGTGGAAGCAGAGGCATCTTTCTCCCGGTGAAACCCACTCTGAGCTGTCAAAAACACAGCTCTGGTCAAAATCACCACTTTTCTCCTGAATGAGCCATGTCCTCTGTGTGGTCTTCACAGGGCAAGGCAAGACCAACCACTCTGACAGCACTCAGCATTGTACATATATTTAAAATTCTTGTACGTTTTATATAATAATCTTTATATTCACAGCCCCGTCATATGTGCTGTAATAACATTTGTATGTCTCCATGTTGAGAGGATGTGAGCATGTCCTGTGTATGGTCTTTAGAACAAAATCAGTCACACTGACCGCACTCATCATATTCACTCTCTCTGGACGTGCATCAGCAGTGCACAGGGAAAGGATGCACAGACACCAGGCTCGTTCAGAGTGCTGGAAACAGGACTAAATCTCTCCTGATCGGAGGTGAAAGGTCCTGGAGGACAGATGTTTCCTCGGCCGCCGTCTCACTGGATCCCCGCGCGGGTCTGATGGAAGAGGAGACGAGTGCGGTTCTCACAGAGCGACTGTTGTGCCGCGTCTCGGAACAGAGCGGGAAATCGACTGAGGAAACAGCTGAGAGAGATTGAGAAATGAAGGGAATCAGATTCCGTTTCTGTCAGAAAGTGCTGAACATCCCACGCTGTCAGCAGAGCTGCAGACCACCGGATTTACAAAACTCTCAATATATGTTCAGTTAAACTATTCATTTTATCCTTAGATTCTTAACTTTGAACTGCACCCGTTATGTAGCATTTGATTGACTTTTTTTACCTATTAATTACCACACCACACAGACCCCTTACCCTATTTATATTTAGAAAAACAAACAAATAAACAAAATATTCATTTTTCATTATTATTATTTTTCAAGGTTCAATATGAATGTACTATTATACTATTTCACCACAGATCCAATTAAATTGTGAAACACGTATGGAAAATGAATGTTCATATCTCAGTTATAAATAGTGTTCATATCTCGGTTATACATACTGTTTATATCTGTGTTATAATAGTGTTATGACATGCCACTGAGTCACTCTGAGATATTTCAGAACTGATTCACTTATTGCAGTAGAACATGGAAAACGTGAATGCTTTAACTGAATCTGCTGAGCATACCTTCACCCATACCCAGGAAGATCTCTTTTTTTCTTGGTCAGTTCAACTGAGTTCAGGTCAAATTTGTTCTGCAGTTCATATGAACAATCCTTATAAAGCCACTCGGCAGGATGCTGGGCCTGACATTCTGAGTGACCAAGCCTGAGCCAGCAGTGGCAAGAGAAAACTACCTTTGGCTAAGCTAGGAGGAGACCTTGAGAGCAGCCAGGACTCAGGAGGAGGAACCCATCCTCCTCTGGCTGGCACGCAGCTGTTAGAGTACAGGGTTGGAATTGTGTAAGGAGCTGGGAAGATTTCTGAGAAAACACACAAACAACTTAGGACACACACTCTGTTTGTGCAGAGACCACATAGCTTAAGAGTTTGGGTTTAATGTATGTGCTTTACAAAGAGACTTTGTCATTCTTGGAGGAGAAGTGTTTGCAGTGGGCACGAGCTATAAGGAGACACATTGACAAATATATCTCTGTGTTTGTGCTGCCAAGCACTGTAGAAACAGGATACTTCCTACTGACCAGGCTCAGAGGGGAGTTTAATGCCTCTGGGAATTCAGACCCCCCGGGGCACAGCGGTTTAAAACTCACACACAGAGAGAGACAACTTCTGACCGTGTCTTCCAAGATGAACACGTTTCTGTTATCATACTGGAGCGGTGCAGTGAGTTTCCAAGAAACTGAAGAAATTAAATGTGACACTGACCACACAATTTAACAGCAGAGCATATTAGCCAGATCTATCTGATGATGGACAGTACAGCAGGATTGTGGGTAAAATGGGCAACAGTGGAAAAGGGAATAGCACACACTTCAGGTTTTTGATTAATGTAATAATACTAAAAAAAAAGAATGATTTCATTATAATAATATAAGAATTGTTGTTGTTGTTGTTGTTGTTGCTATTTCCAAGCTTCCTTATTGTTGAAACATGATTTCATCATTAACCTGGGCTGAGTGACAGGGCATGCATCTGATTTCACTCAGTACTCACACACTGTCATAACACTCTCCAAGCCCATTCGCATTGGCTGGGGAAACTGACTGCGCCCACTCTCATTGGCTGGGGAAACTAGCTGTGCCCATTCTCATTGGCTGGGGAAACTGACTGTGCCCATTCTCATTGGCTTGGGAAACTGACTGTGTCCACTCTCATTGGCTGGGGAAACTAACTGTGCCCACTCTCATTGGCTGGGGAAACTGACTGTGCTCACTCTCATTGACTTGGGAAACTGACTGTGCCCACTCTCATTGGCTGGGAAAACTGACTGTGCCCACTCTCATTGGCTGGGAAAACTGACTGTGCCCACTCTCATTGGCTGGGGAAACTGACTGTGCCCACTCTCATTGGCTGGGAAAACTGACTGTGCCCACTCTCATTGGCTGGGAAAACTAACTGTGCCCACTCTCATTGGCTGAGAAAACTGACTGTGCCCACTCTCATTGGCTGGGAAAACTGACTGTGCCTGAACTTAATACTCAAGAGCGTATTCCCAGTAGAGCAGAGACAAGATGGGGCTCCACCATAATCTAATGGTTTAGCAGAACAAGGGCTTTTATGGTACCAGATACATTTGGAAACAATTTCCTGCCTGGCCAATAAATGAAGTTGAGGAACTGAAAAAGCAGGACTGAGAGGAGGGGACCCCGAATGGAGTCAATCAACAGAAAAGAGCTTTTTTTATTTAGACCGAATTCAAACAGAACCAGGGTACAGCACTATAACAACACAGGAAAAGGCAACATAGACATACCAGAGAGAGAGAGGGAAAAGAGACAGAGAGAAAGAGAAAAAAGGTCTCTCATTTTCACCTCAGCTTGTGTTTGCGAGCAGTCCAGGCTCACTGATTGGCATCCTTTTGCCAACTGCACATAAACAGTAAACGACGCAGCAGAGAGAAGGGGGCTGAGAGAAAGGCTGCCATCTTAATGAGGGGGTTTGCACAGCCTGCTCACAGCAGGAGGTCATGTGTAGAACAACTCAGATTAAAAAGCAAATACAAAGCTTTTGTTCGAATAGTTGGGTCCGCTCGGACACACACTGCGATCTAAGGGTCCATTTGGACCGTGGGACTGACTGGCTTTTCTCATTGATAGGGCTGTGTTGGTTTTACTGCCATTTGCTAATTCTCCTCCACTTAGTTTATCACACAGCTCTATGACACACATGCACACTCAGCCAAACACTTTCTCTTTCTCTGTCCCTCTCTCTCTCTCTCTCTCTCTGTCTCACACACACACACACAGAACATTTTCTTTTATCACGCTTCTCTGTCCCTCTCTCCACAAACTCCTCTAAACCAGTAGTTAACCTGGCTGGCTTGTACAGGTCTGTTTTGTACAGGTTTGATATGAACAAAATGAACAAACTGACATCTCTCATCTTTACATTAATATCAATACACGTCTGTGAGTGTCTGATCTGATAGCCTGTGTGCTACTCCCTGCTATGTGAGCTGGATCACAGCGCTAACTTTTTGTACATCGTATTAAAAGCTCTTATGTTAAAGGGGCCCACTGGCGCTGCTTCATTTTCCTGATTGGAGGAGGAATTTCCCAGCAGTCTTTGTGGGTCAGTAACATTGATGGCACAGAATCACTGTCTTCGGTTTGTCAAAAGATCATTCTCATCACTGTCGTACAAATACTAACAAGGCACGTATTCACATGTCTATACAGAAATAGGCAGCTGACCAATGAAACGTCAGACTGACAACCAGCTAACCAATGAAATGTCAGACCTGGATTAAATAAGGATGTGAATGACTAGGCCATGTTCTAATACGTGATTCTTTGACCTTGTGTCCTTTTCTGCTGAGGTTATTAAAATGCTAACAGGACTGAGTGTGTTAGAGCAACATCAGAGAAACACCACATGAATGTCTTACAGAGTCGTCATCAAAACTTCATTAGGACGCTTACACTGTGCATTCAGAGAGAACAAGGTCACAGGGAGCTGGATAGAGTATTGGGACATTTATTCACATATTTATAATATTAATCATTACTCTGATATTAATCTGTTCTGTCACAGTTTACGGTTATGCACACTTGAGTCTGGACACAAAGTCAGTGGAAAGCAATTCACTGAATTAGTCCAATTGACAATAGCCCATCATGCTTTGCCCTGTTCACTGAGCTGCCATAAAAGCAGCCATGCCAACCGGTACAGTAACTTGTCCTCATTGACTTACACAAGAATCTCGCCTAAAACCATTACCACAAGATCTAGTTCTCAGTACAGAAACATCTGTGTTGGTTTTTCTCCTTTCTTCTTGCTCCTGCATGTGGTAGTCTGTCCAATTGCCCTAGTTTTGCCATGCAATAGGGCTTCTCAGCGGCAGCAGCTCCGAGAAATCTCCCATCACTACACTTTTATTAAAGCCATGTGTGTGTTTGCCGTGAGCCCATGTGGCCGGCGTTAAGGGAGAGAAAAAGAAGACTCCCAGGTAGTTTTATATACAAAATTTAGATTTCCACAGCAGAGAAGCCATCTCTCTGAAGGAGCCTCCGCAGCCCAGGAGACGTGTGTTTCACATTTAAGGTCTTGCTGCTGTAGCGAGTCTCTTCCATTATTCTTCTTCCAAGACAATTCCGAGGATCTCCAGGCTTGGCTCTGCACAAGACTCCGTTTGAGGGACTCAGGTCTGCGGTGGCGGAACGTTCTAGACAGAATTCTAACGGACTCCGTTCCCCGTCCCTGTTAGGTATCGTGTTCTCTCAGATCCTGGTGTGTATTACCCACAGGGGTCCTGAGCTGCTCCGTCCTGGAAAGTTCAGTCATTGGGTAATCGTGTTGTCATTAAGTGAGGAGAAACTCAATAGGTTACTTCATTTAGCACAACATCCTGGGAGAGCCCTCTAGGGCCCACAGTATTACCTGAGCTTTTCTCATCTGCTGTTTTTGGGAGGTGCGCCCCGTTTATTCCCACAACTGCAAACGCTGTGTTTTTGTACCCAGGGGAATTTAAGAGGCCAAGAACCAGTGTGACATTTAGACAGAGCAGAAAAGAAAAGCCCCCATTAATCACACAGCCTGTTTAAGACAACACAGGCAAGTCACTACTGTTTGTAATCAACTACAGACTTCAGCTACATTTTTCTCTATTTTTCTGAAGACAGGTTTGTGGAAAACTGAACTGGAAGTCCTCAATAATCAATACAAAATGATAAGCCTCATTAGGCTGTGTTCAAATCGTTCCTCATAAATACATCATAAATCACAAACAGCAGCAACAACAACAACAACAACAACAAAAACAACAAAAACATCATCAGAGGCATTTGTTAGTTTCGCTGGTACAGTCTGTTGTCAATTATTCCAACAGCCAATCACACAAAGCTAGCATTGTTATTTGTGGTTACTTGTTTTTCAAGCATCTGTCAGTTTATTAATATAGAGACAGCGCTATTGGACACCCAATAATGTATCAAACAATTTGCCATTTGTATTTTATAAAGTGATGGGTAGTATTTTGTTCTAGATATATCGAACATAACAGTGTGAATTGCCCAACAGTTGACAGACATAACGCACTACAAAATGCAAAGACCTCAGGAAGACAGCAAAAAAGAAAGAAAGAAAGAAAGAAAGAAAGAAAGAAAGAAAGAAAGAAAGAAAGAAAGAAAGAAAAGAAAGCAAATAACAGTGTTGTACTCAAACTGTGCTGGCCAGTTTATAATAGCTGTCAGAGTAAACATAATGGGGAGTGAGGCCATGAAACTGGATGAAAACCACCTGTTTGTGTAGCATTTCAATGAGTCCCAGACCATCTTAAAAAACACAGTGGTACCTGACATACTAAACTCTCTGCTCCCGGTACAGGCTACGGCCGGACCCACAGCACGCCCGCCTGGATGCCCGCGTCCGCTGACGTGGGAAAAAGCTCTTTTTACTGGGGCAGAGCTGTTCTGTAACGGGGGGACGCTTCATGAAGATCTCACGCAGCAGACATGGCCGGGCATTGTCTGTTTGAGTAGCGCTGTCCCTGCTGATTAGGGGAATCCCTATTAATAGCAGAGAGTGATTTGGTTTGCACAGGGACGTGAGGTACACCAGCTCCCTCTGACAGATCCCAAAAACACACACTTGGGTGATATCAGAGCTCCTGTGATACAGTGACCGCTGCCTCTCGGGAAGGGCTGGTGAGAGAATCTGCATTTACCAGGCACAGCCCGTGGCTAACGCAGTGTTTCCTCCCTTTAGCAGAGACACAGGCCTTTTTATCTCTTATTCTTATTATTTAGACTTTTCATTACTTCTCTATAGTCTGAGACGCGGTGACGACGCTGGGCGCTGTTGCCGAGCTGTGTCGCTGAGCTGACATGACGCGTGTTTTGAGCAGAGAGCGACATCAAAGCAGCAGCCCAGCCAAAAGCTGAGCCTTCTGGACGTGACATCTTTATGCCGCTGGTCGTTAACAAAGGGCACGCGTCGCAGCACAAGAACAACGGGCGTGTGGTTTCGGAGAACGCGCTGTGTTGCCGACCCCAGGCCAAGAGAGCATATTTGGGATGAAATGGGATGAGCATTTCTGTATGATCAGCATGGCCCTAATTGACACCAATCTGACAAATGACTGTCTTAAAGAAACACTGGCCCTACTTTTAAAGAAAAAGAAAGGCTCTGTTAAAACACTGCTAATGTATGACAACAAAGACTGCACAAATGTAAAAAGGGGAAAGTCCACGCATGTGGCGGACAGTAAACAGGGAGATTTATGGATCTCTCAGACTGTTTGCCTGTTGAGTTGGAGTATAATTTAACAGAGTGTGGGAAAGCCACACAGGACACTGCACTGACATATTTTAATACCCTCCAGAGAGACCTTCTCAGACCTTCCTGTCCAAAACCTCGTCCTGAACGTGGTCCATCAGTCTGGATCAGACAGAACCAGGACTGCCTGCCAGGGCCGACAGTCTGCTGCCAAACTGAGGAGGGAGGTATAGAAATCAGTCTTTCTACTATTTCATGGTGAGGTGCCGCCCCCTAGTGGACACATGATACACACCAGCATCATATTCATATTTATCAGTAGCCCCATTAAGGTCTGCTCGTGTTTCCAGGGCGACTGTCACTGCAAAGGGCGGGGCTGGGAGGTCAGACAGAAAGTCCATGTGTTGGAGTAAGATGCGCTAAAGAAGTTTTTTTCTTTTTTCTGTTTAATTAAGACTGAGAACAACTATCCTAATGGATCTCCCACAGAACTCATCTCCATAGGTATTTACAGAGGGATTTCAACATTGAGATTTCTTTCCTACTCTTCAGTGAGTTTGCATGATGTGTAATGACTACAGAGCAGACATATAAGGGCTCTCCCTGTTCACAGTTGGCTTTGTGTTGTGATTTTTGGGAATGAATGTTTCATTCTTTTTAAATTCTTTTTTAAATACTTATATATACACATATAAATGTAATACAAAATGAACAAATTTAATATGAAGAGTGACAAAGCTGTTCAGACATTAGAATGAAAGATAACTACTGTACTGTGGTTTTCAGCTTCAGTAAAAAAACGTTAAATCCCTAATGCAGTGCGTTCTATCCAACACAACTATGTGTGGTCACAAACCTTAACCACTGCAACTGAATTAACCAAAACAGTTTCTACCAAGAAATGAAACCAAAATTGACCATGACTGATCAAATTTCATCTGGCTTTTATATAGTCAAACAGTCTCTGGAACACATCTAAAACCAGTGGAGCCATGTCGTTTACTGTCTCAGGTCTCTCGCCACTCTGCCCTGAACAGATGCTTCTGTTTCTGTGGAATTTGTCTCTCTTCACTCTCAGATAAAAATGTATTCACACAAGCTCCCATGTTAGTGAGATTTTTAAACAACTTTATTGAGAAATAAACTGAGTTGAGTCAAGTTTGGCCAAACATCAAACATTTTTTTTTATTTCCATATAAACAGGGAATGTATCAAGTATAGATTATGAAAGTGCAAATAACATTTTCAAGGATTAGTTGTTTAACAATATAAAATTTTACTGGGTTAAAAATGTGCTAGCCATGTTTGTTTTCTTTTTTTTTTTTTTTTCCTTCAAATAATCTGCTTTGACACTTAGTGTTTGAGTGACATTAGGTCAAAGAAAAACAGTGCAGTGATGTCAGTTTGACTCCATTCATTGGACAGATTACCGACACACAGAAAGGAAACGAGGTTCTGAAAACCTTCACCAGCAAAAACACATCAGCACATTCCATCAACTCTCTCACAACCACTTTGGCAAAAAAAAAAAAAAAAATTCAATTCAATACTGCAAGTATCTCATCTTGGTCAGTTCATTTAGTCAACTTTCACAGAGAGCGTCAACAAAACCCTGCCTACCTTTGCCTTGTCTTCCATTTGTTCAGAATGACTTTGTGTGTGTGTAAGATGACATCACTGAAATACTGCAGCTCTGAGTGAATCAGTTCAGTCAGCAGTTCAGACTACAGTGAATTTTGTCATGAATTCAGTAGTCCTGCACTGACTTCTGATGAATTCAGTAGTCCTGCACTGATTTGTCATGAATTCAGTAGTCCTGTACTGATTTGTCATGAATTCAGTAGTCCTGTACTGATTTGTCATGAATTCAGTAGTCCTGTTCTAAGAGGGTAGTATTTCCCTTCACCAAAAGCCAACTTGCATTCTAGAAAATCTGACCAAATACTGGACTTCATACTGCTAGCTGCATTTTTAGGAAGTTACTTTAACAATGTGAGGCAAGGACCGGCCGTCCTTCAGTGGCTGTTAGCAGACTGTGACCTCAGCAGTCACATATAATAAGCAGAAAGTGAATTGTTTATAATTAAGTGGCACTTAATGCAGACCTGTCCTCACACACAAACAAAAGCTTGCGCGTTCATTCATCATCTGTTTTTTTCATTGTCTGTTTTTCATTTTATTATGAAGACATTCAATTTCAAATAAATATAAAAAAAACTCATTTTCACAATATATTAGGTCTGTCATTGTTACATGTGTTCTGTTACATGTTATTTTCTCTTTCTCTTTCTCTCTTTATAATCTGGGGTTAACTGATCGCTGTGGCCATCTCATAATCAGTGTGTTGCTTTAAATAAATGCTTTACAGATACTTGTGGAGACATGGGATTAATCCAGAGACAAGATAAAGAGTTGATATAAAAAAACAAAAAAAAAAAACCCAGTATCAAAAAGTTTTCATTTGAACACGGTTAGTTTTTGCGATTGACGACCTATGAAACTTAAAATTAGCACACGCTGTTGGTCGAGCACTGAAGAAATGTGGCCACAGACGCGGGAAGGCTAGTCGAAAAGGCACCAGAAATGCATTTGCGTAGAACTGTTCAAGACCTTCCGTCCCCTTCAGCCAGTTTCAGCATTTCAGGACATTGAGCTGACCAGTGGTTGACTACAGTGGTAAGATCTGACTACAGCAGTGTTTCACAGTCCCAGCACTCAGAGCCTACTGAATGATGGTTTTCACACTGATGCATCTGAGTCAACTACGTAAGAGCTTAACCTTAAGTAGACGGGTTAAGTCGAGTTTGTGTTCAGTTCACACAGAAACACACGGTCAAGTGGATACTAAGGACTAGGACTAAGAAACACTGGCTTCTATTTATTTAACCTATTTAATCTTTCACAAGAAGAAAAAGGGGAAACACGTCTTGAATTGCAGTTTCTTTCCATTTTGGCAAGCACCTGCAGAAGAGAGTGGCATCATGCCACACTAATACTAGTGTCTGTTAAATCAAAGGGAAGAATATAACAGGCCTGGGGGAGAGGGGGGAGTATACGAGGACTGGGGTGGAGAGGGTGGAGTATATGAGGACTGGGGGTGGAGGGTGGAGTATACGAGGACTGGAGGGGAGAGGGTGGAGTATACGAGGACTGGGGGGGGGGGGAGGGTGGAGTATACAAGGACTGGGATGGAGAGGGTGGAGTATATGAGGACTGGGGGTGGAGGGTGGAGTATACGAGGACTGGGGGGGGGGAGGGTGGAGTATACGAGGACTGGGATGGAGAGGGTGGAGTATACGAGGACTGGGGTGGAGAGGGTGGAGTATATGAGGACTGGGGGTGGAGGGTGGAGTATATGAGGACTGGAGGGGAGAGGGTGGAGTATACGAGGACTGGGGGGGGGGAGGGTGGAGTATACGAGGACTGGGATGGAGAGGGTGGAGTATACGAGGACTGGGGGGGGGGGAGGGTGGAGTATACGAGGACTGGGATGGAGAGGGTGGAGTATACGAGGACTGGGATGGAGAGGGTGGAGTATACGAGGACTGGGATGGAGAGGGTGGAGTATATGAGGACTGGGGGTGGAGGGTGGAGTATATGAGGACTGGAGGGGAGAGGGTGGAGCATATGAGGACTGGGGGGGGGGGTGGAGTATATGAGGACTGGGGGGGGGGGGGGGGGTGGAGTATATGAGGACTGGTCAGTCTTTAGCAGCAGGCACAATGAGCATATAGCCCTGTGAGGGTAGACACAATGTGTGCTAGTCAGTGTTTGGCACCTACAGTAACACTCCCCATACAGGACTGGGTTTCACTGGGACCTACATGGATCAGTCTGTCCAGCAGAACCCCATCCAAACGGACAGTGGAAACCTACACAAAGTCTGAGTACGCTGATTACCTCTTCCTCTCATCTGATTAGGGCTGGTAACGAGAGAGCTGTTTAAAGGTCTCATACTCCAGGAGTGTGATTCTGCATCTCACTCCAAATCATCTGCTTAAACATCAGGCGAAAGGACACAGAACACCCTCTCATCACTTCAGTACGGGCCCAGAGCTTGACAAACAACCAAACTGACAGACTGAGGTTTGTCTACCTGCCTGACTACACACACATGGACTCCTATCGATAGGTTGGCCATCTGCGTCCCAGGGTTTCGCCCTGAAAACGCCTCCTCGCTGTTGTGAGTGGTTCTGGCTGGTCGACTGGAAGGTAGCATGGGTGCTGTTTCATACCAGGTGTACCGGACCCTCCCACTCGGACGAGCTGCTGCTCGGGTGGTCGGGATCCGAGTCACGTTTGGGAGTGTTGGGGTTAGCTTCACTGGGGGTTTCCCCTACCTCAGCCAGGGGACGTGACGCATCCAAACCCACCAGGTCAAGTTGAGTGGGTCTGGTGGCCTCCCGCTCTTCCACGGAGCTACAATCGTAAGGACTATCGCCCCCTGGTGGCCACTGCTGCACGGACAGCTCAGAGGGTTTCTCGGGGGCCTTTGGCAGCGACTGAGAGCTGAGGTGTGAGTCAGAGGCACTGCCAGCAGAGGGCACCAGATTCATGGTTTGAGGGTTCATGTCATGGAACCAGGCCATGATGTTACCCAAGAGATTGGCGCTGTCGGCCGAATCGTACCCCGCGGCGTCTGAGCGCCCAATGGGAGGGGTGTGGCGGCCGCCGACGGGCTGACTGGGGGGGTTGTAAAGATTGTCGAAACGCGGGGGGACATTCTTACCGCTAATGTTGCCTAGTTTTACCAGGCTGTCATCAACCTCCAGCAGTTCAGAGCTGCTTAGGGCAGCGCGCGGCACGCTTTCCCAGCCACGCCGCACCGGGTCCAGCCTGGACGGCAATGACGTACCGATGGCTCCCAGAGACGTCTCATTGGCCAGGAGCTCCTGACTGTCGTCACCTGCAGCCAACCCAGACTCCTGCAGAGACAACTGGATGGCCAATAGGATGTTGGGATCATCCTCATCCATCGAGCTGATTGGCTATGGGACAAAAATTGCAGAATAGCTGAGTGAATTTTGAATGAATTTCACACTTGTCCAACATCTTTTGGCAGAGGTTTTGAGAGGAAACTGGCGGAATGAGTCTATTTGATTACAGTGATTTGGTTAGAACAGACATGGCCCAGGGACGTGACTGGACAGTGTGTGAGAGTGGGTGGGATTTGGCTGTGATGGACATGGCCCAGGGACGTGAGTGGACAGTGTGTGAGAGTGGGTGGGATTTGGCTGTGATGGACATGGCCCAGGGACGTGAGTGGACAGTGTATGAGAGTGGGTGGGATTTGGCTGCGATGGACATGGCCCAGGGACGTGAGTGGACAGTGTGTGAGAGTGGGTGGGATTTGGCTGCGATGGACATGGCCCAGGGACGTGAGTGGACAGTGTGTGAGAGTGGGTGGGATTTGGCTGCGATGGACATGGCCCAGGGACGTGAGTGGACAGTGTGTGAGAGTGGGTGGGATTTGGCTGTGATGGACATGGCCCAGGGACGTGAGTGGACAGTGTATGAGAGTGAGTGGGATTTGGCTGCGATGGACATGGCCCAGGGACGTGAGTGGACAGTGTGTGAGAGTGGGTGGGATTTGGCTGCGATGGACATGGCCCAGGGACGTGAGTGGACAGTGTGTGAGAGTGGGTGGGATTTGGCTGTGATGGACATGGCCCAGGGACGTGAGTGGACAGTGTGTGAGAGTGGGTGGGATTTGGCTGCGATGGACATGGCCCAGGGACGTGAGTGGACAGTGTGTGAGAGTGGGTGGGATTTGGCTGCGATGGACATGGCCCAGGGACGTGAGTGGACAGTGTGTGAGAGTGGGTGGGATTTGGCTGCGATGGACATGGCCCAGGGACGTGAGTGGACAGTGTGTGAGAGTGGGTGGGATTTAAAACTCACCATTGGCATTCCTTGCCTGGGACCACCAACCTCAGGTGTGTCTGTTAGACAAAGAGATGAAACCACACACTGAAATCAACTGTTCTACAGAAACACAGTAGCTCTCTGCCAGTTTGGAGGTTCAGCTACACCTAATGGAACACATCTTATCAAACTGTAAGACTTTAAAGAACACGCACACACACATTAAATGTGTTGAAGTGTTTTTAAATTTGCCCTGAGACATAGGCTTTTCAGGGGCTCAGTTCAACTTCAACTGTGAAGCCAGACAGCATGTATAAACTGGATGACTTCATAAACAGGTAAACAGCATACATTCTCCCATCAGCCCCCGCCCCAGGGGCTCCGCCCTTCCTGTCGTACCTAAAGTGCTCTGACTGGCTTCATCAGGGTCAGGGGTGTTGCTACGCATGCCCGAGAACTCTCCACGCCTGCGCTGACGCTGTCTGCGTCTGTACTGGAACTCAGCATACTCCTGCAACACACGCACGCACGCACACACACACACACATACACAGTATTAGTACACACCTACACACACAGCTCTGAGTTATCAGTGAAGTTGACTTGCTTCCTCCAGACGGTGTGAGTAGCATGTCCAGCCTGGCTGGAGGCCCAGTCTGACTAAAGGGCTATGAAGACTAAGGCAAATGCATTCAGCGTCGGGCAGGAAAAATATCTTCCATTGTTGCCAGATAAATAATTCAATCACATCATTACCAACTGAGTCAAGATAACCTTGAAACGAACAACAAATTGATTTTTCGATGTACATCTGACTCAGAGGCCACAGACAGAATTAAGATATGAATTTCCTGTACTGGCCACGCCCAAATCTCGTTGGAATATTTCAGCATTATTTATTTAAGCATTAAACTCACATCACATGACATCACATGATCTCATTTTCAATAGCTGAGCAGACGTAGATAACCCAACAGACCTGGACAGACAGACGAGTAGAGTGTCGCGTGGCATCTCTGCTTTGACTCACCTCTGGAGAGGAGAAGCCCAGGTACTCCCAGTCCCAGGTTCCACCTGCAAAACTGGGACAGGTGGAGAGCAAGGGGCGGAGTGAGCGCCACAGAAACCTCCATCTTACGCGTCAGCATGCACTAGCGCAGGGATCATTCAAACAGAGACCTCCATCTTACGCGTCAGCATGCGCTAGCGCAGGGATCATTCAAACAGAAACCTCCATCTTACACGTCAGCATGCACTAGCGCAGGGATCATTCAAACAGAAACCTCCGTCTTACGCTTCAGCATGCGCTAGCTCAGGGTCCATTCAAACAGAAACCTCTGTCTTACGCGTCAGCATGCGCTAGCTCAGGGTTCATTCAAACAGAAACCTATGTCTTACGCGTCAGCATGCGCTAGCTCAGGGTTCATTCAAACAGAAACCTCCATCTTACACGTCAGCATGCACTAGCGCAGGGATCATTCAAACAGAAACCTCCGTCTTACGCTTCAGCATGCGCTAGCTCAGGGTCCATTCAAACAGAAACCTCTGTCCTACGCGTCAGCATGCGCTAGCTCAGGGTTCATTCAAACAGAAACCTCCGTCTTACACGTCAGCATGCACTAGCGCAGGGTTCATTCAAACAGAAACCTCTGTCCTACGCGTCAGCATGCACTAGCTCAGGGTTCATTCAAACAGAAACGCGCTCTGGAGGGTTTAGGTTCTGAGTGAGCTTGAGAAAACATGGCAAACCTGCGTCGCGGGGCTTCGGGCGAGTCGTTGGGCGCCACGCCCCGGGCGATGGAGGCCAGGAACTCCTGTCTCTTCTGCTGGACCAGACAGGCCGCTCTGATGATCTTATGACGAGGGGTCCGCAGGTACGGCCGATTCACCTTCTGAGCCAAATCCTCCGTCACCATCTCCAGGTCCGTCTGAGGACAGTTCAACCAAACAACAATTATACCAACCAGCTAAACACGCTGCATTCAGACTATTTACCTTGGATGGTGTGGCTTCCCATTCCCTGCTTCTAATGTAGTCTCTGCACTGGTAATTGTTTTGCTTGCACGCAGAGGAAATCTAATCTTATGGCTTTTGTGACAGTAGAAACGGACTACGCTGCCCCTAGAGGTCACTCCACGGAGCATTTTCACCCAGTTAGACCAAGAGTAAATGTTTTTTATCCTTCAGGACCACAGTGTGCAGGAACTGTTGGTCTCTTCACTCTTAACAGACTAGTAAGAAATCCGGGAGCCCAGGCTCCTCACACACCTGCATCAGTTCGAAGATTTCCTTTTTTGTGCTTTTGGGCTCCAGGAAGAAGCCGTAGGGATAAGAGCACTTGAGGATGTGACGAGTTTTCAGAAGCTCATGCACAGCGTCTTCAATGAACGTGGTGTCAGGAGCCATGCCTTCTCCTGTAGAAACATGACACAGTCAGTTATATACACACACACACATCCTATACTATCAGTTCTCTCTCTCACACACACATACATACACACAGAGAGGCTCAGAGATGTTGGTATGGTACTAAAACAACACACAGAAGAGACCGGAGCAGTGTGCAAAAGCATTTCACTATGACAAAACAATCAACACTCAAACCATTCATGCTCTTGCCCTCCCACATCTAAAAAACATCTAAAAAACACAGTTCTGATCTAGTTAATGCAACAGAGGCTACTCTGCTCACGAAAAGCAAACACTGATCTGAGATCAGCAACCAGCACCCTTACTCCAATGAATCTGACACATTCGACCACTGAGCTGAACCTGATACAGCAGACTGTGTACTCACTCTCACAGAGGACTTTGCTCAGCTGGTCCATCTTGTCTTTGGCTGTTTTGAGGAGCCGTTGCTCCAGCTGAGAGAGAGAGAGAGAGAGAGAGAGAGCGAGGAGAGAGAGAGAGAGAGAGAGAGAGAGAGAGAGAGAGAGAGAGAGAGAGAGAGCGAGAGAGAGAGAGAGCGAGAGAGAGAGAGAGAGAGAGAGCGCAAGAGAGAGAAAGAGTCACGGAGAGATGGGACAGTTTAAACTGAAGGGATGACACATGGTGTAGGGTGTGGAGTCTTACCTGGTGGCTGTGCTCATGGTTTTTGAAGCGAGTGTAGTAGTGCATAAATCGGTCGAGCTCCTGAAAGCTCTTGTGTTTCTTCTCAGCCTGGACGCGTCACACAGAGAAACAGGTTTCAGCTTTACACTTCACACAGAGTGAGTTTAACATGAAAAACTGGATTCTGTATGATTCTGTGGATTCCCATGTATGTGTAGAGCAGGTGAATGAGGAGACAGCGCCTAGTGTGTGTGTGTTTGTGTGTGTGTGTGCATGCGTATGTATTTGTGCGTGTGTGTGTGTGTTTGTGTGCTTGTGTGTGGGTGTGTGTGCGTGCTTATGTGTGTGTGTGTATGCGCGTGCTTGTGTGTGTGTGTGCGCGTGTGTGTGTTTGTGTGTATGTGCGTGTGTGTGCGTGTGTGTGCGTGTGCGTTTGTCTTTGCGTGTGCGTGCGTGTGTGCGTGCGTGCCTGTGTGTGTGTGTTTGTGAGTGCGCACCTCTACCGTCATCTCTTTCGACTGCTCCTCGACCTGCTGGATGACCTCGTAGCGGGTGCAGCGGTAGTAACCTCCAGTAGACGAGCTGTGTTTTTTCCATTCCTCCAGACAGATCCAGCAAAAATCATACTTACACTGCCCAGTCCACCCACACACACACACACACACACACACACACACACACAGGGTCAGTGTTCACTCAGTAAAATCTACACAGGCAGGGTCATGAATTAATGGAGCTCCTCGGAGAGGCTCCGCCCCCTGCTCTATGTATTAATAGTATTTATGACAGCATGTCTCTTAGACTGACAGCAATACTTGGGAAAGTTCTTTCTCAGATTGCCAGACTTTTCCGGGCTAGAACAGGTAGGCGAGTCACAGACGTGCATGGCTAGAACAAGTAAGCGAGTCACAGAGGTGCAGGGTTAGAACAGGTAGATGAGTCACAGAGGTGCATGGTTAGAACAGGTAGGTGAGTCACAGAGGTGTGGGGTTAGAACAGGTAGGTGAGTCACAGAGGTGTGGGGTTAGAACAGGTAGTCGAGTCACAGAGGTGCGGGGTTAGAACAGGTAGGCAGGTCACAGAGGTGTGGGGTTAGAACAGGTAGGCGAGTTACAGAGGTGCGGGGCTAGAACAAGTAAGAGAGTCACAGAGGTGCAGGGTTAGAACAGGTAGATGAGTCACAGAGGTGCATGGTTAGAACAGGTAGGTGAGTCACAGAGGTGCGGGGTTAGAACAGGTAGGCAGGTCACAGAGGTGCGGGGTTAGAACAGGTAGTCGAGTCACAGAGGTGCGGGGTTAGAACAGGTAGGCAGGTCACAGAGGTGCGGGGTTAGAACAGGTAGGCGAGTTACAGAGGTGTGGGGTTAGAACAGGTAGGCGAGTCACAGAGGTGCGGGGCTAGAACAAGTAAGAGAGTCACAGAGGTGCAGGGTTAGAACAGGTCGGCGAGTCACAGAGGTACGGGGATAGAACAGGTAGGCGAGTCACAGAGGTGCATGGTTAGAACAGGTAGGCAGGTCACAGAGGTGCATGGTTAGAACAGGTAGGTGAGTCACAGAAGTGCGGGGTTAGAACAGGTAGGCGAGTCACAGAGGTGCAGGGTTAGAACAGGTAGATGAGTCACAGAGGTGCAGGGATAGAACAGGTAAGCGAGTCACAGAGGTGTGGGGTTAGAACAGGTAGGCGAGTCACAGAGGTGTGGGGTTAGAACAGGTAGGCGAGTTACAGAGGTGCGGGGTTAGAACAGGTAGGCAGGTCACAGAGGTGCAGGGTTAGAACAGGTAGATGAGTCACAGAGGTGCAGGGTTAGAACAGGTAGATGAGTCACAGAGGTGCAGGGTTAGAACAGGTAAACGAGTCACAGAGGTGCAGGGTTAGAACAGGTAGGCGAGTCACAGAGGTGCAGGGTTAGAACAGGTAAATGAGTCACAGAGGTGCAGGGTTAGAACAGGTAGGCGAGTCACAGAGGTGTGGGGTTAGAACAGGTAAGCGAGTCACAGAGGTGCAGGGTTAGAACAGGTAGGCGAGTCACAGAGGTGCATGGTTAGAACAGGTAGTCGAGTCACAGAGGTGCGGGGTTAGAACAGGTAGGCAGGTCACAGAGGTGTGGAGTTAGAACAGGTAGGCAAGTTACAGAGGTGTGGGGTTAGAACAGGTAGGCGAGTCACAGAGGTGCAGGGTTAGAACAGGTAGATGAGTCACAGAGGTGCAGGGTTAGAACAGGTAGATGAGTCAAAGAGGTGCAGGGTTAGAACAGGTAAGCGAGTCACAGAGGTGCATGGTTAGAACAGGTAGATGAGTCACAGAGGTGCAGGGTTAGAACAGGTAGGCAGGTCACAGAGGTGCGGGGTTAGAACAGGTAGTCGAGTCACAGAGGTGCGGGGTTAGAACAGGTAGGCAAGTCACGGAGGTGCATGGTTAGAACAGGTAGATGAGTCACAGAGGTGCAGGGTTAGAACAGGTAGGCGAGTCACAGAGGTGCGGGGTTAGAACAGGTAGTCGAGTCACAGAGGTGCGGGGTTAGAACAGGTAGGCAAGTCACAGAGGTGCGGATACCTTGGCACATTGCATGTGGTTGCATCCCTCGTTTTTCTGAATGGGTGACTTGCAGTTGGCACAAGGTTTTGAGTTAGTCAGTAACCAAAGGCAGTTTGCAGCGTCCTCATATGCCTCACTCACACCAGCCACTGCAGACAGAGAAAAAAAAACCTTTAAACTGAGCCTCAATACCCCAAGCTGTCCCTCAGAGCAGACCGGGGTCAAACACCCATCTGCACCGTTCAAATCATCATGTCTGTTTGAGTTTAGAGACTGCATCTCTCTGCGTGTCCTGACAGGACTGGGTATGATAAAGTGGAACCTGCCACAGACCACATGAACAAATCCAGTAATATCCAATACACAGACTTAACTCTGATGATGAAACCTGTCCCGTCCTTTCAGACTCAGAGAGACCAGTAAAGAGTACTGGGACAGTCTTACAATGAATTTGGCGTCTGCTTCAGAGACAGGCTGCCATCTCCCTAATGTCCTTAATGAACAGGTCACAGTCAGTTCTATTGACAAATCCCTTTATCACAGTGAGTGAACTGATTCTCACTCTAACTTCTTTTTGCCAGAAGCCAGTGATCATAGTGCACAACAACCAGCTGAACTCAGGTTCCCCTCAAATAACTCAACTACATCAGAATAATAAACTCAATATGTGTGTGTCTGTGTATGTGTGTGGGGTCATAGCTACCCATATGTTTTCAGAACATGTTTTCTCGTTCAGCGGTTACCAGCATTTGCACGTCATAACAACACAGTGTGTGTGCATGTGTGTGTGAAAGTGTGTGTGTGTATAAGTGTGTGTATGTGTGTGAAAGTGTGTGTGTGTGTATATAAGTGTGTGTGTGTGTGTGTGTGTGTGTATATAAGTGTGTGTGTAAGTGAGTGTATGTGTGTGAAAGTGTGTGTGTGTGTGTGTGAGTATGTGTGGTTTGGGGTCATAACTGCTCATATGTTTTG
Organism: Chanos chanos; assembly: GCF_902362185.1. NCBI lineage: Eukaryota > Metazoa > Chordata > Actinopteri > Gonorynchiformes > Chanidae > Chanos > Chanos chanos. Next base: position 46,622,308 of record NC_044502.1, read on the forward strand.
AGAACATGTTTTCTTATTCAGCGGTTACCAGTATTTGCACGTCATAACGACACAGCATGTGGAAGTGTGTGAGTGTGTGAGTGTAAGTGTGTGTGTGTGTGTGTATGTGTGTGTGACATAAAGACACAGCATGTGTAAGTGTGTGTGTGTGTGTGTGTGTGTGTGTGTGTGTGTGTGAGATCAAGACACAGCGTGACCCATAGCAGAGACACTCACACTCCTCAGGTTTCATCTCAGTGACTTTGTGAAGCCACATCCTCCAGGTCTGACAGTCACAGGGCTCGTGAGCCTCACCTTGGCACTCCCTGTCAGACGACACAGAGCACAACTCAGAAAACACACATTCACCACTCATCCCTGTCAGACGACACAGAGCACAACTCAGAAAACACACATTTATCACTCATCCCTGTCAGACGACACAGAGCACAACTCAGAAAACACACATTTATCACTCATCCCTGTCAGACGACACAGAGCACAACTCACAAAACACACATTTATCACTCATCCCTGTCAGACGACACAGAGCACAACTCAGAAAACACACATTTATCACTCATCCCTGTCAGACGACACAGAGCACAACTCAGAAAACACACATTTATCACTCATCCCTGTCAGACGACACAGAGCACAACTCAGAAAACACACATTTATCACTCATCCCTGTCAGACGACACAGAGCACAACTCAGAAAACACACATTTACCACTCATCCCTGTCAGACGACACAGAGCACAACTCACAAAACACACATTCACCACTCATCCCTGTCAGACGACACAGAGCACAACTCACAAAACACACGTTCACCACTCATCCCTGTCAGACGACACAGAGCACAACTCACAAAACACACGTTTACCTCTCATCCCTGTCAGACGACACAGAGCACAACTCACAAAACACACGTTTACCACTCATCCCTGTCAGACGACACAGAGCACAACTCACAAAACACACATTTATCACTCATCCCTGTCAGACGACACAGAGCACAACTCACAAAACACACATTTATCACTCATCCCTGTCAGACGACACAGAGCACAACTCACAAAACACACATTCACCACTCATCCCTGTCAGACGACACAGTTTACCACTCAAAGATTCACACAGTCAGCACACGCTGCCCACAAACTGCAAGAGAGTGTATCTCCAGCGTTCATTCTCTCTGTGTGTGTGTGTGTGTGTGTGTGTGTGTGTGCGTGCGTGTGTGTGCGCGTGTGTGTGTGTGTGTGTGTGCGTGTATGTGTGTGTGTATGTATGTGTGTGTGTGTGTGTGTGTGTGTGTGTGTGTGTGTGTGTGTGAGTGAGTGTGTGTGTGTGTGTGTGTGTGTGTGTGTGTGTGTGTGTGAGTGAGTGTGTGTGTGTGTGTGTGTGTGTGTGTGTGTGTGTGTGTGTGTGTGTGAGTGAGTGTGTGTGTGTGAGTGAGTGTGTGTGTGTGTGTGTGTGTGTGTGTGTGTGTGTGTGTGTGTGTGTGTGTGTGTGTGTGTGTGTGTGTGTGTATTGGGGAGGTGAACACAGCCCTGGTCATTCTCTCTCTCTCTGCATGAAAGGCAGCTTTGCTCGCTGCCTTCAACTCAATGGTTTATTATTGGTTGGTTATTTGCCAAACAACTTCACAATACAAACAAGGCAGACAATAAGGTTAACAGAACAGGATGGAGAGGGGAGAGACCATCCTATTGGTCCTAGTCCTGTATGAATGAGACATGCCGTGTCACCAGGGACAACAGCTTTACATTCAGTAATGTGCTCAGACCTACTGTAGAGACAGACATACCCTTCACTCACATCTATTGTGTTCTCTACACTTTTAATGCTAAGTAAACACTTTTCAATACGCAATGTGTGTGTCTGTGTGTGTATGTGTGTGTGTGTCTCTCTCTCTCGCTCTCTCTGTGCGTGTGTCTGGGCGTCTGTGTGGGAGAGTGCGTGTATGCGCGTATGTGTCTGCGTGTGTGTGTGTCTGTGAAGCTGCGAGTGTGTGTGTGTGTGTGTGTGTGTCTGTTTGTGCATGTGTGTCTAAGTGTCTGTGTGTCTGTGCGTGCGGGTGTGTCTGTGTGTGCGAACAGGGCATGTGGAGGTAGGTGTGAGTGTGTGTGCGTGTGTGTGTTTGTGTGTGTGTGTGTGTGTGTGTTTGCGTGTGTACAGGGCATGTGGAGGTAGGTGTGAGTGTGTGTGTGTGTGTGTGTGCGTGTATGTGTGAGTGTGTGTGTGAGTGTGTGTGTGAGTGTGTGTGTGAGTGTGTGTGAGTGTGTGTGTGTATGTGTGTGTATGAGTGTGTGAGTGTGTGTGAACAGAAGGGCTGTTGCTGTAGGGAGTCACCCTGTTGCTTTGCCAGGAACCTCACAGTAAAAAATGATCACATACGCACGTGCACGCGCGCACACACACACACACACACGAGGACACACATCTACCTCCACATGCCCTGCCCACACACACACACACACACACAATGAGGGCACACACCTACCTCCACATGCCCTGCCTACACACACATACACACACACACACACACACAGACACACAGCATTCACATTATAAATCCTACAGTCAGACAGTTCTACATATTTCTCACTCAGTCCATTCCATATGACAGACCATGACTCCTACATGATAAGGACTGTAACATTCTGAAATATGACATTATGAAAAACACGTGGTATAATTTACCGTCGAACGCTATACAGGTTTTGGGGTAAAACATCCAATCCCCCATGTAGAATAAACCCACTGTGCTAGTAGGGTATGGGGTATGGTGATGTTACGTTTGTCTCTAAGTCCTGTCATCTTCTCACTGACAGGAGCAGGGCTTGGGTCGATTCAGTACTGACCAACAGAACAGGTGTCCTTTGCCACAGTCCACAGCGGGCGCCTGGAGCAGAGGGAAAGCGAGCGGGTCGGCGGCACTGGCACCGGGGCCCTGTCGGGCTAAACGGACAGCTCTCTCACAGCCTGCCCGCGGGCACCAACGGATGGCAGGATTATTCTCCACAAAGGCCTGAGAGAGAGAGAGAGGGAGGAGGAGAAGAGGAGGAGAAGGAGAGAAAGAGAGAAGGAGATGATGTCGTTCAGCAGACAGCTGGTCAGTCAGTGGGAGACATTGAGCTGTTGGCATGACTGTCAACACACACTGGCACCTTTACACACACACACACACACACACACACACACAGTACTGGACAAAGGGCCAAGGACCCGCCAGATCGGTCAGTACATTCACCATAATCATCTGATTTCAAAAAGCTCTTTTCATACTACAGTTTATGCACATTTCTACATTTTAATCAGATACTATTTCATGAGTAAATGATCAGTTGTGCGCTACACTGAAGTGTCCATGTTTTCATTAAAATCATTTTCCATAACGGTGATATTTGTGTCACTGCCATAAATTACTGATGTGGGTTTTATGATGAATCCAGGCATGTTTTTTCTTACAGAAAGACAGATTGTTACTAGATCAGCTGGTGACCTATGACCTTTGAGAACTGCCCTGGGAAGACTTTGTGTTTCCATGGCAATGTGACTGAAAGCCACAGAAGACACATGGACTTGCCAAAAGACATGCCATCTTCAGACAGGTTCGGCCTAATGGGGGTTCTGTTCTCTAAATCAGCTCACGCTGAAACATTTACATACAAGCACTACTTCAGTTCCAAATATCAACCATCAAAACCAATTCAATAAAACCATTCTGTTCTGGCACAACACCTGGACCAAAACAAGAGAAACAGTTGAAGGATTAACGGTGGGGAAAGCATATAGTGTCTTAATATGTATAACTAATATGAACCAGGGGCTAAATGCATTATCCGTTATCTCAGTGGTGAGTCATGTTCCTCTTCTGAAACTCCTCCGTTTAGGCAGTAAGGGCTTATTTTTCAGCCTCCGGCCAGAGAATCTGTCTGCCTGCACTCAAACAGAACTATCAAAACTCAGCAGACATCTGAAATAGAACACTGTGACCGATGGCTGAGCACTATGACAGACACACTGTTGAGCTGTTCCACCCTTAGACTCTCTCAGGACGTTTTTAGGCCAGAGTGTGTCACCCTCTCATCTCTGGGCTCCAACAGAGGGGCTCTGTTTTCCCTAAAACTGGAACTTTTAGCTTATTGGGATTATATGTCTTCTGTGCTAACCAGGCCACTCACAGGGCACTGGCTTGGTTAAATGTGTGGCAGTCTACAGAACACCTTCCCCACCATCTGAAGGAAATATTCTGCTTACCAAACGATTACATTTTAAGAGAACATAACATTTGTTCATATGCGTTCTGCATGAATGAAACAGCTCTGTTTTGACGTTGACTGAGGTGATGATACACATGAATGCTGGTGTGCCTTTGGCAAACACCATAAAATGACCAGTTTAACCAGTGAACTGATCCCAGCAGATGACCCGTGTCAGTGCTGACTCTATGACTGGTGCTGGTGTGCATGTGAGTACCTTAATGTCAAACTGCAGGTAACGCTTGTCCATTTCCCTGGAAACGACACTCTCTATGACCTCTACAGGCACCAGCTGGAAGCAGTCAAACGCCGGGCAGAAAATGTTATGGGCCTCTCCCTCCTGTATCTTCATATTCAAAAAACTGACAGAGAGAGAGAGAGAGAGAGAGGCAGAATGAGAAAGAGAGAGAGAGAAAAAATGGCAGAGTGAGAGAGAGAGAGGGGGGAGAGAGAGGGGGGGGGGTAAAGGGCAGAGTGAGAGAGAAAGGGGGGGGGAGAGAGAGAGTGAGAGAGAGAGGGGGGGGGGGGAAGAGAAAAGGGGGCAGAGAGAGAGAGAGAGAGAGACAGAGAGAGAGAGAGAGAGCACGTGAATGAGTGAGTCAGACAGACAGAGAGGACAAAGTGACGGGCATGGAGGACATGTGACTGGGGGGGAGGGGTTGTTTTGGTTAAATTCTGTTCCTTATTTTTCTGCAGAGGGATAAACATAGAAAGACTGTGGTGACTTTGTTGTCAGTGTAACAGTGTAACAGAGTAACAGTGTAACAGTGTAACAGAGTAACAGAGTAACAGAGTAACAGTGTAACAGAGTAACAGAGTAACAGAGTAACAGAGCAACAGAGTAACAGAGTAACAGTGTAACAGAGTAACAGAGTAACAGAGTAACAGTGTAACAGAGTAACAGAGTAACAGAGTAACAGAGTAACAGTGTAACAGAGTAACAGAGTAACAGTGTAACAGAGTAACAGAGTAACAGTGTAACAGAGTAACAGAGTAACAGAGTAACAGTGTAACAGTGTAACAGAGTAACAGTGTAACAGAGTAACAGTGTAACAGAGTAACAGCGGTCCAGGGTCCAGTGCAGTCTGAGGGAGCAGCAGACATGTCCTAGACTAAGACTGCTCCCTCATAAACTCACTGTCTGTCTCATCATTAACAGGACACTATGGGTTTCCACAGGCTTGCACTACGGCGCTCTGCATCTCAGCGGGCAGAGTGGGGCAGTTCAGTCAGAGAAACTGGCGTCTTGTTATTGATCTGAGGAGCCCACTGAGGCAGACTGGAGCAGAAGTCAAGCAGGGCTGTGGCTGAGTCATGTGTTTCCTGTTCGTCTGTGCAGAGACAGACATGACGATGGTTTGTACAGTCATGCTTACCTTTCCCAGCACACTCTGCAGAACTCGTGCCCGCAGGGCATGTCGACGGCCTCCTCGAAGACGGAGACTGGGCACATACAGATGCCACACTGCCCAAAAAAAAAAGACCAAACACAACCATTCAGACAGGTTTGGGTTCAGGTTTATCCTCTCAAGGGTGTCACATGTCCTTATTGGTCAAAACAAAGTCAAAACAAAAGAGTGAAGTCAGAGGTCAAGCTACAGGTCACGCCTCAGTGTCCCTGACCCAGTCCTGGAGGTCCACAGTGCTGCTGGTTTTCAGACCAAACACCTCAGTCTTTACAGAGTGAATCAGTAAAGCAGGACATCCTCCTGTACCCAGGCAGAAATCCGCCTGTAATTATGAAGTGCAGCTAACAGACAACAGACATCCTGCTGTAATTATGAAGTGCAGCTAACAGACAACAGACATCCTGCTGTAATTATGAAGTGCAGCTAACAGACAACAGACATCCTGCTGTAATTATGAAGTGCAGCTAACAGACAACAGACATCCTGCTGTAATTATGAAGTGTTGGTAACAGACAACAGAAATCCGCCTGTAATTATGAAGTGTTGGTAACAGACAACAGACATCCTGCTGTAATTATGAAGTGTTGCTAACAAACAACAGACATCCTGCTGTAATTATGAAGTGTTGGTAACAGACAACAGACATCCTGCTGTAATTATGAAGTGCAGCTAACAGACAACAGACATCCTGCTGTAATTATGAAGTGCAGCTAACAGACAACAGACATCCTGCTGTAATTATGAAGTGCAGCTAACAGACAACAGACATCCTGCTGTAATTATGAAGTGCAGCTAACAGACAACAGACATCCTGCTGTAATTATGAAGTGCAGCTAACAGACAACAGACATCCTGCTGTAATTATGAAGTGCAGCTAACAGACAACAGACATCCTGCTGTAATTATGAAGTGCAGCTAACAGACAACAGACATCCTGCTGTAATTATGAAGTGTTGGTAACAGACAACAGGATTCTGGAGCCCAGAGAGGGCCAGAACCTTCCCTTGGAAAATGAACCATATCTATTGAGTCCAGTGCTTTACATGGCTTTGAGTGACACATTCTGAGAGCTGACTGCTGAGGCAGAGGAGAGAGAGAGAGAGAGAGAGAGAGCTGCATTAGACAGCCGTTATCTTCCTCACAACGCCTGTACTGATGGACAAACGGATCGACTGTGTTTTGAGAAACTGAGGCCGTTTTAATGGTCCATGACATGGGCTGCCTCTTGACTTCAGCCCTAATGAGAAAGTTTGGCTTTTTCAAAGTGGCCAAGCAAACACAAAAGCCCTTTTGTCAGATATGGACAGTCAGCAAATTGCAAGTTGAACGTATCATTAAGGGTCAGACCGTAACACAATACAACACAGCTGATGGCTTCCTCTCTGCTTCAGCTACAGTCAACGCTCACACTCTCAGTCAAGGCTCACACTCTCAGTCAAGGCTCACACTCTCAGTCAAGGCTCACACTCTCAGTCAACACACACACTCTCAGACAACGCTCACACTCTCAGTCAAGTCTCACTCTCAGTCAACGCTCACACTCTCAGTCAACGCTCACACTCTCAGTCAACGCTCACACTCTCAGTCAACGCACACACTCTCAGTCAACGCTCACACTCTCAGACAACGCACACACTCTCAGTCAACGCACACACTCTCAGACAACGCTCACACTCTCAGTCAAGTCTCACTCTCAGTCAACGCACACACTCTCAGTCAACGCTCACACTCTCAGTCAACGCACACACTCTCAGACAAGTCTCACACTCTCAGTCAAGTCTCACACTCTCAGTCAACGCACACACTCTCAGACAAGTCTCACACTCTCAGTCAAGTCTCACTCTCAGTCAACGCACACACTCTCAGACAAGTCTCACACTCTCAGTCAAGTCTCACTCTCAGTCAACGCTCACACTCTCAGTCAACGCTCACACTCTCAGTCAACGCACACACTCTCAGTCAACGCTCACACTCTCAGTCAACGCTCACACTCTCAGTCAACGCTCACACTCTCAGTCAAGTCTCACTCTCAGTCAACGCTCACACTCTCAGTCAACGCTCACACTCTCAGTCAACGCACACACTCTCAGTCAACGCTCACACTCTCAGTCAACGCTCACACTCTCAGTCAACGCTCACACTCTCAGTCAAGTCTCACTCTCAGTCAACGCACACACTCTCAGTCAACGCTCACACTCTCAGTCAACGCACACACTCTCAGACAAGTCTCACACTCTCAGTCAAGTCTCACACTCTCAGTCAACGCACACACTCTCAGACAAGTCTCACACTCTCAGTCAAGTCTCACTCTCAGTCAACGCACACACTCTCAGACAAGTCTCACACTCTCAGTCAAGTCTCACTCTCAGTCAACGCACACACTCTCAGTCAAGGCTCACACTCTCAGTCAAGGCTCACACTCTCAGTCAACGCGCACACTCTCAGACAACGCACACACTCTCAGTCAACGCTCACACTCTCAGTCAACGCTCACACTCTCAGTCAGCGCACACACTCTCAGTCAAGTCTCACTCTCAGTCAACGCTCACACTCTCAGTCAACGCTCACACTCTCAGTCAACGCTCACACTCTCAGTCAAGTCTCACTCTCAGTCAACGCACACACTCTCAGACAAGTCTCACACTCTCAGTCAACGCTCACACTCTCAGTCAACGCTCACACTCTCAGTCAACGCTAGTATTAAAGGGGTTTGTTAGTACGTGTATCCCTAAGCGTTCGATACGGGGTTTACAGATTGATACGTGTTTCATTACACACGTTTGGCAAAGGGCAAGGGTCAAGGGTCGACACAAGACAAAACCCTGACTGTCCTACAGACAGGAATCTATTTCGTCTTGCTTATTTTCAACCTAAAGCATCATACATGATGATACTTACACTATTTCAGATTACAACCCAAACAGACAATTTCATATTTACATCTTTTTTTCCCCACAATACAGAAAACGCATCACGACCTCAGAACTGAAGCACAGTACCAAAGCATGAATTTTATTTATCGGCAAAGCCCTGTTGTCAAACTGAGCTTTCTGTTCAGGCTAAAAGCAGGGCATCTAGAGGATGTTTGGTACTCCAAACCAATTTAGACCAAGACGCCAACATCCCACACCCAGGCGCCACGAGGGGGTAAAAGGGGGCTTTGCCCTTTGGAAAAGGTAAGACAGGGAACTGTTCACATCTAGTCGAAACATCACTATAGCGCCAGCCCTAGGATGAGAAAAATGCAGAAATAGGCGTAGCGGGACGCTAACCTACTGTTTTACTCTATAAAACGATTCGGCCCCTCACCATTTTAAACTGCCCCCTCGGTAACTTCTTCCTGGCACTGGGCCTGCAACATGCTCAGAACAGAACACGCCCGTCACCCTGAACACGCCTGTCACCCTGAATGCTTCTCCCTGTCACATGACTCACGCTCGTAAAACGTGCTGTACAGAACGCACAACGAGAGAACAACCTGGTCACACTACAGTCTCTGAGATAACGTCCATGATCAGACAACCAGCCAGAGAACAACCTGGTCACGCTACAGTCTCTGAGATAACCTCCATGATCAGACAACCAGCGAGAGAACCAAACAGCCATTGTCCTCTGCACCTCAACTCCAATAATACAGCAAAGATTAGCACTGACGGCTAGGCCACACTATTGCAATAACACTGAAAGTTCTACTGGTCAATGGGTCATTGAATTAAACACAGTTTATCCCGCCCCCCCCCCCCCCCCCCCCCCCCCCCCCCCCCCGATACTGACGACAAACTAAACAAAACAAACACTCCTGTGTTCACCTCTGCACGCTCACTGAGTGCAATATCTTCCATCTGATTTAATCAATTCCAAGCAACCCAGGAGTCATTCGACTGAAACGGGCAGATTGGGTTTCTCTGGGCAGGTTTCTATGTTGCCTGCTCTGGACTCTCACCAGGCTGTGGTCTTCGTCAGCTGGCGTCAGGTTAATCTCATCGGGCGAGGTGAGGGAGGAACGGGTGGTTCGCGGCGTCCGCGGAGACGGCAACGTGTCCCAGGCGTTGTAGCCGCTCGGTGGAGGAGTGGGCATCTGCACCCCCGACCGCTGACAGCAGTCCGCGGCGTTGGACATCCATGCTTCCAGAAGTTTCTCCCTGTCCCAGTCTGGGAATAGGAGACAGCTGAATCAGTGTGGTTCGGTCACAGGAAGACGTCAAAATGTTTCCATAGCTACGTATCGGTATCACATGACTTTGTCTGTCAATCAATCTGGTAATCAGGATATTACAGGTATTACACCCCCTCCCCTAAGTGTTTATGTTCGAACAGAAAAGTGTTTTTATCAATGAAAGACTTGACGTAGATATGACAGTCTGGCTGCATTCCTGAGGGAAAAACCCTTCAAAAAAAAAAAAAAGCCACACAACTCTCCAGTAAAAATATTTTTAAATCTGATGTTTAGTCGCAAAATCCTTTATTATATTTATATTCCTAATGATGGAAATTTTGGTTGAACTACTGACTCCTTAAAGTTAAAAACAATACCTCACCAATGAGTAACAACATGCAGTGGTTTTAAAGGTCTTCCCCGTAAAAGGCAGGAATTACACAAGGCCAAGATATGAAAGCAGGCAGGATCAAAGTTCAGTGCGACAGTCTGCCACAAACACGCTGTGTCCTCTGCAGTCTCAGTCTGACACACAGAGAGCAGCTGTGAGTTAACGCTCCACTGACTCCGACAGTCTTAACACAGGTCCAAACACTCTCTCCTTCATTTATTCCTAATGCTGAATTAAAGACACTAATCTGGTCGACACTAATGAGAGACTGGGTCGCCGCCGGTGTGTGAAGGTACCTGGACGGGATCAGATCCTCTCTGATTGGCTGCAAATCCTGATCAAGCACCTTGATCTCACCCAACCACAGTAAAGAGCCTGTCTCTCTTTCGCTCTCTCTCACACACACACATTGACCTTGCTCTTCCACATAAATAACCCAGTCAGTTGACACTGTCTGTGAGCTCATGCACTTGTGAGAAACAGAGAAGAGACCTGGTATATATATATATATATATATAATATATGAGACCTGGTGTGTACTGCGCGTCATCACAGACACAGAGAGTGGAGGAAAAACGTGACCTCTGCTCAAAAGGCAAATCGAGAGGGTTTTTCACCACAGAACTACGGGACGTTCAGGCAGTCAGAGGGAATCTGAGCCCGGCGTATTAAACTGGGGGGGGGGGGGGGGGGGGGGGCGAAGCTGCAGGCGTACAGTCCCCTGAGACGCGGCCGGACAACGAGAGCAGCAGTCAGGCGCGGAGGTTCGGCCTGTTTATTCACGAGCTCTGTACACAGGGGAGGAGAGAGGCCAGCGTGGAGATTATTAAGGAAAGCACTGATCCAATTGTATCTCCCTGGCCAGGGAACCCTTTCCAGTTAATCAGCCCCAATCATCAGCTGAAAAAAAACACACGAGTAAAGGAATCCAGCCAGACTCATTTGATTGGATTCAGTCTAAGAACTGAACAGAAAGTTCTGGCAAACAGGAAGTTCTTGTCCTCTGTACAGCCGAGAGCCAAGAGAGCCCCAAAAAACAGAGAACCCCTGAACAAGGAATTCAGAGAACCCTTAAAGGAAGGTATCAGGGATGCTGAGTTTGAGGAAAAACTGAAGAAACAGAAAGGTGAGGCTTCCTGCCGCGTGGGTGTGAAAAACACTGCTCTGGTTGATTGTGTGGTCAGACAAACAGGCCTGTGTGATGGGAGTAGGAGTGTAGTGGGGGGGGGGGGCTGTGTTACCGTGAGCCCTGAGAAGAGCTTCAGCAGTGAAGAGCGGAGCCTGCAGCATATCAGCCGTCTCCACAATCAGCATATCCTTCAGCCGTCGCAGATCCTGAGGCCGCAAACCCTCATACAGCTACAGACAGAGACAGACAGACAGAGAGAGACAGACAGAGACAGGGACAGAGAGAGAGACAGACAGAGACAGACAGTGAGAGGGAGACAGAGACAGACAGTGAGAGGGAGAGAGAGAGAGAGACAGAGAGACAGAGAGAAAGAAAGAGACAGAGAGAGAGAGACAAACAGAGAGACAAAGAGAGAGAGACAGAGAGAGAGACAGAGAGAGAGAGACAGACAGAGAGAAAAAGAGAGAGAGACAGAGAGAGAGAGGTGTGAGTTTAAAGAAGGCTGTCACCTACTCCACCAAAAAACAAGACAGTACCACTGGAGAGAACTGATGGACATCTGTAAAACTGTCCTCTGTGGACCATGTGACAGGAGTAAAGCTGTTCAAACTGTAAACGGTCTGGATATGAGATAAAGGCTCCGAGTGCTTTTACACAGACCACTGGAGTGAGAGACACTCCACAGGAAAAAAAGACAGGCCTCGACAGAACCACAGGCCAGAGGAGGGAAAGACAGGCCACAGGAGGGAAAGACAGGCCACAGGAGGGAAAGACAGGCCACAGGAGGGAAAGAATTATGGGATATTGTTTTTCAAATCGTGAATGAGTTCCCTCCACCAAGAGCTGTATCTGTTAGGGTCCCGCACAGACTGGCGGAGATCACTTCACATTCTAGCGTTTCTCAGGTACAGCCAAATGGGAGCGTGTCATTTTGTAATAAGCGTTAATAAACATATCACAGATAATCAGAATGGATCAGGTTGTCAAAAGCAGTTTGAAGTGTGTGTTAGTGTGCTTTTCTCCCTAAAAACACTGAATCTAACAGATACATCATTCAGACATTAACGACATCAGTTCTCCAGTTGTCAGCGTGTGTGTGACGTGTGGTGAGCCGGCGTGGGGCGGTACCTCTCGGCGGTCCAGGGCAGCGTACTCAGCCTCGATGTCATGGGCGTCGGGGTGTCTGGAGAAGACCATCTGAGACTCCAGACTCAGAGCCAGGTCTCTGTGCTGATGCTTCTCAGCGCAGTCACAGGGCGTGTCCTTATTCTCGTTCTCAGCAAACAGGTCACCGCTCCGCTTCACCAGAAACTACAGGAACATTCACACATGCACACGCACACGCACGCACACACACACACGCACGCACGCACGTGCACACACACACACGCACGCACACACATGCGCACACACACGCACGCACACACACACACGCACGCACGCACGTGCAGACACACGCGCGCGCACGTGCACACACACACGCGCACACACACACGTGCGCACACACACACACGCACACACACACGCACACGCACACGCACGCACGCACGCACACACGCGCACGCACACACGCGCACACACACACGCGCACACACACACGCGCACACACACACTTCATTAGAGGCTGATTTTTACCTTGGAAACAGGTGTGTGCTCTTTTTTAGCCAATCAGAGATTACAGTGAGGAGTTCACATGAAAACCAGCAGGACCCTGGCCCTTCAGGACTGGATTTGTTAAGCCCTGATGTAGAGCATGAGGGTGAAACATCGTTTAGTAACGATCGACTACGGCTGTATTACTCAGTAAGGCCCGTGTAGATCATCAAGAGATCTTCTCCACACTTCAATGTGGGCAGAAAACGTGGACAGAACGTTTATTCCATTAAAGACCACATCATCTCATTAGGAGTTCTCTCACAGACAGTCCAACCCCCCCCCCCCCCCCCCGCCTGAAAACCTCTTTCTTTCTATTCAGTGCTCAAATCCATGATCTTCTGAACAATTCTCTCAGTTTGCACTGAGACAGTGCCACATTTAAAAATCACAAATGTTCCTCTGTTTCACCAGATCTTTTCAGCGGAATAATATCTGGCCAATCAGAGTGGTGCTTCAGTCAAAACAATCATATCACAGTCTGCTTCAACATTGGCTATTATATCTGAGATTAAAGTGTACCTGAGATTAAACTGTATCTGAGATTAAATTACGGCGTATGTCTCCGCCCCTTCCCGTCTCTCACCTCCACGCAGGTCCTCATCCCTGACGCGGCCGCGTAGTGCAGGGGGCTGTTCTTCCTGTTGTCTGCGGCGTTTACGTTGGCGCTCTCGTATTCTCCGCGGTCCAGTTTGGCGCCCTTCCACTTCAGGATCATCTGAAGGCATTCGGCCCGTTTGCGTTCGTCCTCGGCAGGTCGGGCCAGTCGGGGCTGCAGGGCCGTCTCCGACAGCAGGATCTGGGGGCTCATGCAGAGCAGGTGCAGGGCCGTCTCGTTGTGCACGTTACGCTTGTTGGGGTTCCCGTCTTTACTGAAGAGGAAAGACCTGAGGAGGGTGACACAGTGTTATGGTGTTTGGCCCATTATCCAGAGGGTCGTAGGTTCAAATCTCAAGTGTGAAGTTACTCCAGAAGTGTGTGACCTCTGACATTTAACATACTGACTGTTGTTTACTCGGAATCAGAGGACTGACTACATGCACTGAACAGAACCCAGTCTCAGGGTTCCAGTAAATGAACCTCACAGAGAGGAGATATTGTGCTCCTATCAGTCGCTGAAATGGAACTAACTCTTTTCATGAAGACTGCTTTCTTGTTTTAAAAGAGCAGGACCCTGCCTTGTGACTGTCACATTTCCTCTGCTGTGTAAATCAGGGCAAACAGGCTACGGCGACCGCCGGACAGACGCTTCCTGAGGCGGCGAGAGAACACAAACTCTCAGAAACGGCAGTCAACAGCTAGGACAGAGTAGACATTCCAACTCAAGCAGACACTCCAGTGATGACCACGGCCTTGACTCAGAGCGACCGTGCGACACAACGCGCCTGTTAGAACAGACCACACCGGTCACACTCAGGAGGTGGAAGAGCCAAAACCGCTTTGGGCCCGGCTGCGGTTTGGACAGGAAGACGATCGTTGTGCGTGTGTTAAGGTGTGAAGGCACCCGGCCCCATGCTTGTTAACTAATAACTAAAGTGTTTAAGTTTGGGTTACGGCTGGTTATGAACAGCGAAAAATACGGCAGAGAGATAGAACGTTTGGGTTTTTTTTAAACCTGAAGATCACCAGCGCTCATCAGATGTTTCTCTTTACATTAGTGGTAAAGAACACTGAAGCGATAGTAGAGTAAACCACAAAAGCAGAATGAGGACAAACAGGGAAAGTCCTGACCAATCAGAGCGAGGATAAGTGTCTCACACTGTGTGGCTCTGTTCCACTTCAATATTTTCACTCCCACTTTCCTCATATTAAGACTACTGATATTTCACCCGACGATGTTTCGCATCCTAAAACAGACCATCTACTCTAACCAAACTCCTCACATCAAAGACTTCCTCCATGTCCCTGCTTTGGGTTTGTGCAAAGACTTAGACTGATAAAATGAACAGAGATGTATGACAGAGGCATAAAATAAAAACGCTTATGTATCTGCATCCACGCTGAGTCAAATATGCTGTGTTTATATGTCACACAGTGGAGCCACTACACCTGGAACAGCCTGGGTTCTTCTCCCTTCCCCAACACCACACACACGCACACACACACACACGCACATGCACGCACACACACACACAAGCACGCACACGCACACGCACGCACGCACGCACGCGCACACACACACACACACACAACTGTCTGATCTCTGTTTCAGAGGAGGTCCCACCGTGATCTCCAGGTTACCGTGGTTTTGTGTTGTGGGTACGAATCCAGCCAATCACTTCTCCTCCTCCTGCTGTATCCAAAACAAGCCTTTACCTCCTCTTTCAACCGCTCCCTTTCCCAGAATGCCCTGCCCCTCACCCCAGGCTCTGATAAGAGAGTATATCACAGGTGCTATAGAAATACCACCACTGATTAACGGAAACGGTTCTCTGTAGGTATCAGTTCAGGTAAGTACATATTTCATCCATGCTGGCAATAAAATGGTTCCAGTTCCATAAACACAGTGATGTGATGTTGAAACATAGGCCTATGCCTTGTCCATGAAGGGTCAGATCAGGACTAACACTCGTCTGCCAGGCCTGTTCATACGAAAACAAAAGCTCACAGGAGACATCAAAACACCATCAGCACTCTTAATGCACAAGATCAACCTCACAGCTCAATAAACGCTGTCAGGCTACTTGTTCCCACTGGTGAAACTGCAGTAAACCCATGTCTTGATTCTGGGTAGAATGACTTCCAAACTCACCTCAAATCAAATGGGAACTGACAGTCAGAACTGTGGGAATGAGATGGATATGAAAGGACTCACCAGAGAGTAGAGGTTCAGTAGCATTAGCAGTCTTAACACGGTGGTGCGTGACAGGCTGAAAAGCCCTTAAACCTCCTATCTGCGTTTACAAGCTGACTTTTAAAATCTCATGAGGAATGCTAGCGAAAACCCGGCCAGAACAAATCTGATTGGCCACCTACTTTCACAAGGCACCAATGAAAAACCCCGCATCACTGTTCCCTCCTCAACAGCAAAGTCACTCAAAACTGTCCCATCTGCCTCCCGGCCAATCAAGCTCACAGAATTACTGTTCATCCTGCTAAGCGCCCCCTTCAGGACAAACGGTGTATGCGCTGGGTGTTACCTGAGTAGGCGCGTCATTGCGTGACGGGCAGCATAGTGCAGTGCCGTGTTGTGTTGGTAGGGCTCCCCATAGGAAGTGTTGGGGTCCAGAGACTCTTTAAACTGGGGGTTGCCCTCGTAAAGCTGGTAAGCCAGGGCCTCGTCTCCACTGATCAACGCCTTGCGAAATTTGGTTGCGGTGTTCCCCATCTCTCGCCCTCCGGCTCCCCCTGCTGGTCAGAGCCGCTTTAGCCTGATGTATTAGAGACAGATGGCATACTGCAGATCCTGCGAAAGACAGAGGAAGAAAAGAATGAATAAATAACACAATAAATAAGACAGAACCATTACTGTTTTATTCATTTTGAGGTAAGTGATAAACGGATGAACATCGGAGCTCCGTTCACAAGCTACATATCAGCTAAGGCGGCTACAGTCTAAAAGAACTCAGGTCTTCCCTCTCAATTTAAAGCATGTCAGAGAAGACAGCAATGTGGTCGCAAAAAAAAAAAAAAAAAGAGAAAAAAAAACAGTTCCTTTCATTTTCTCATAAACCACAGAAGTCAATCGCTTGCAGGGTCACAAACCCAAACTGGGGCAGGTTTCTGAGCACTGAAGTCTCTCAGCAATCACTGCACAAGATAAGAGGGCAAGAGCAGAGCTCCCCGGAGAGCGCGCGCGTCTCTGAAGACAAACACGGTCACATGCGCGTCAGCCGCGTCAGGCCCTGCCAGCAGCAGATGCCCGGCACACCACCTCTTCACCTGTGCAGCTCCGCACACACTCGCCCAAGTGACACACACTCCACAGGAGCTGGCAGAGAGAAAACACACACACTTCCTCCAGCAGCACCGGGGGCTTCCGACTGCCCCCGTCAAGCACGGGAGACCCACTGCGAGAAGGTTCTGTCACAGAAGCAGGGCTAACGCTACCCACCCCTCTAGTGCCATCTGTCTATATGGGCACAGACACACTCACAGTCAGAGAGAACTGTAGTTCAGGGCCTGCCAGAGAGAAACAGATACATTCTGTATATAGTTAACTTTCATCATTTCAAGGCAAAGAGAGATGTTAATTACAAAAACGGACAGGCTGTTTTTGTCCTCAGACTCAGTCATCAAGCTCAGTAAAAATAATAATAATAATAATAATAAGTTAGGATGGGCAGTTTTGCTGAGATAGAATGTCATATTATACTAACAGGCTATTTCAAGAAAAGCAAAAGCGCTAAATTCAGTGTCTATCTATAGCTACGCAGGCCATCCCAGTACTGACCGCATGAATGTCCTCTGTGAAAGCTAGATTAATGTAAGATCATAAAAGACACAGAGAAGCTATTATGAAGAAACAGCGCAGATCAGAGGAGCGGCTGAAAAAAAAAAAGTAAACATTAAAACACTCTATCAGGAGGCCTGAAACGACTTACTCTACATTCAACAGGGCAGAAAAGTAGTACTAGTGGTAGGCCCTCATGCAAACAGGAGATGAGACTTCGATCGGAGTACACAAAACTTACATGAGGAACTTCAAAGCGGCAGTCAACACGATCTCTCCCAGCAAGAGTCCTTACAGTTATTCAGGATACAATCCGAAAAGGACAGCCGAGGTTACTCAAATCAATTTCCTCCGTTCACAAGAAACACTTATTTTAACTAATCTGTAACACTTCTGAGATGTATTTTGCCTATTTCTATTACACCCCGAGGAACGACCGTTTTGACAAGTAGTCCAAGTCATTTATTTTTCCGTCAACATGACACCAAGTGTGTTTACAAATCACGTAACAGACTATCATCTCTGCTCCAAACTGGACACTGATAAGAGCGACAGGCAGGTCAGCGGCTGTTCTCAGATCAGATATTTATGGTTTCCCGAAAGGGGCTGAGAAACGAGCGGCTAACCAGTTAGCCACGTTTTAGCTAACCAAAAACTTTTTTGTTCTCTGAAATGGCATGTTAAAAATGTTAACCGTATTGATTCAATACTATTGCAATTAACGCAAATGACTCACGTAACTAAGTTACAGGTTGTCTTCCTCATTAATATGCTGTGTCATGGGAGAAGTGCTTTGCTAACTGGCTAGCAGTTGTATTGTGGAGCGGGGCATCCAGTTAATTTTCTGTTCTTTTGTACCCCGGCACTATACATAAAAACATATTTTTTTAAAATATAATCAAATGACCCAATTCAAATTAATTAATTCAAGTTAACCGTTAGCTAGTTAACTAGTTAGCACTTCGAGATTCAGAAACGAAAAATGTCATAACTCACTAAATTTATTCGTTTACACCAGTCAGGCACTCCGTGTGTAAGAGAACCAACACTTGGATTTTCTAAATTTTGTGTTAATACCATTAATCACTGCGCAGCCACGTTAAACGGAAGAAATATATAGCTTCATCTATAAAATCACATCACTTCAAAGACTTTGACTAAACTAATAATGATGGTCACCTTATGTTCACCGAGAGAACTTGTCTCAATTTCTCAAAATAATAAAGCTAGCCACAGGTAGCTGATTTAATAATTATTTTCCACCCGTGAATTGGCTAAGCCAAGTACGTTTGCTGATATAACATTATGTTCGCTGGCTGCTGTTGTGTATGTGGCCAAAATATCATTTAAATCACTTATAAATAGCTAAATACGAGACTTTTGTGCACATATAATGACCTAAATATACTTCAAACGATGACAGTGCGATTAAAAGCTAATCCAATTAAATTTCCTTCTAAATAATGCGAACAAAAAAAAGCTCAAAGTTAGTCCAAATTTCACTTGACTGACAGATTAGCTGACAAGGTGGTTTGCATGTTAAAAGGTTAGTTATTTACCTAGCTAGCTTGCTCTGGATTTATTTTCAGAACATGAAATGCCGTTCACAACATGCGGACATTCCTCCCACTTGAACGGTTGTGCAAGACAACAGCAACTTACCCTGGGAAAAAAAGGAGCTCTTTAATCCTTCGGGCAGTTTTCTTATTCTAAGCAAAAGTTCAAGTATTCCAATTTGTTTTGTGCGTGACACAGTATTGTCTATTCTCTGTTGTCTGTGCTATAGTCTGTTCGCTCTCGTTTTGTTATGGAAGGGCTGAAAATAGCGTGAAGCGCTCGGTAAGACAGTACACTGCCTTCTGTTTCACCCACTCAGTTCTTCAAAATAAAAGTTCTGATGATCATCGATATTTCTCGTACTGAGGTAACTTTCCTGCAGACAAGAAAAAGCAATAAAAAATACTAAACAAATAAAAACTAGACCTAATGCCTCAGCCGACTGCAATTCGAGTCATTCTCGGGATTGCTGATTCTTAATTGTGAGCCTTTTCGTCTAGAACGCATTGACATTCTTAGAAATAAATCTTCCCCCTAAAGTAACACTAAAAGAAGTGCCTGAATTCTTTCTTAAAACCCAATATATGCTTATTTTTTTGTGTGTACCAGGGGCTTTTATTTTAACACATACAGCACCGTCAAAGAGCAACTTCCGGGACTCACTGATTCTTAATATCGCTTACTGTGAGAGGCATAGAATGTTTTGGTCGACTGTAAACTAAGTAGGTCATGTTCAATTTTCACTAGGTTACAGATCAAACAAAAAAAATGTGTTAACCTGAGAGAGACTATAAACGAAGTGTCGACACCTGTCATCTCCTGAATAGTATATTCCATCCGTTAGTCAGTCAACAACGTGGGCGAGCAATACTTTTGTTAAACAACCGTAAGAGGGCACCACCTTCCTGCTAACTTGTTCGAGAAGGACGCAATCCTTAAAACCATTCAAAGTGCCCCCAAAAACATCTCTCTTTTCCCTTTCAGTAGGGGGAAAAGGGACTGAAAGAGCTCGACAGCTATTCCAAGGGAATGGGGACACTTCCGAGAATAAGGTGTTTAGATATGGAAAAAAAAAAGATCGTGCTTGAGTCTTGAGTAAGATATTTAAATAAACTATAAACTCTTTCATTGTGTTCATATCTTGGCTATTGTTACAGTCATTTCCACGCGTTTATTTGTCAAGATGTCGTAAATGACACTCAGCATTTAATGCAGCGTTCGTCTCCTACAGATGGTATCAACAGTGATTCTCCCTCTTTCTTTTCTTTTCTTTTTTTTTTTTCTCAGCCATTCCATATCAGGCTGTTCTGTCCTGCAAATCAACATTCGCTTTCATTAACACCTGCCATCTGAGAGTTGCTAATCGAAAATGCTCATCAAATCTGATTATTGCCTCCTCTAGCTGTCTTTTTATTACAACAATCCGCCAGTCTCGTCTCTCCTCACAATCAAAGAGCAGGCTTTGGCACAGCTGCTGGCGCTCTAAAACAGATTGCCGGTGTGGTCTCCGAAGCGGTCTTTTTTTGGTGTTCTTCCAGTTCAGTTGTTATGACACCATGTTATCGGTGTAATAAGACCATAAAAAGATAACAGAGGAATAATCAGAGCAAATATGACAGTAAATTACCTCCCCAGAACATGACATTGCTAAGACACTGACTGTAGCGAGTGTTTACGTCATAAAGACCGTAATGGAACAGTCGCCACAATACTGCCCAATGTAAGGAGCACTGAACTCACACGGGAAAAGGAAACCAACTCTAGGAGTTTTCCTGACCCAAACACCAGACAGCCAGTACCCTAATTACAGTTTAGAATCCTAATCCTTGACATATACATACCACCGTAGTACCACCATGGTATTTGTCCCACTTCTTAAGGGTTAACCTAAATCTTGTCTTATCTTAAACAGTGCACGTACACAAGGGGAAATGATGACTGAGTTTCATTTATGGGTTTTGGTAGTTTAGGTCTAAGGTCTTTTTCCACTTTAACCGATATTTGACATTTTTACAGTGGTCTCCCTTGTCATTCGTGATGCATGTTTAAATTTACTTGGACATTGATCATGTGGGGATGTTTGGCGTGTGTTATATTATTGAGTCGTTTCAAAGTGTTTTGTGAAATATGTCCCTGCTTTTTTCTTGTCCATGGGGGAAAATGAAGAGAATGTGCTTGGTTAGCACAATTTAGGGGAGTAATGAGTCATTCAGAGGTAGCAGGGCAGAGAAATCAGGACTCCGTCTGTTGTCCCTGACCCAAATCCCCCCCCCCCCCTCATACCCTCAGAAGTAACATCCACAAACTCTCTGACTACAGCATTCAAATTTGCTCTCACCCCAGAATTGTCTGAATGTGTAGATTCACAGACAAAACAATAGGCTTACAGTGTGGATCGGTTTCAGAACTCTTTCATCTTGATTAGGTAAAGTCTGGTCAGCTTTTCCTTAATCTGGTTGGATTTTTTTTTTTTTTTCCTAGGGCACCACCCATGAACAAAAGCATTCGTTAAAACCTAAAACTCTTTTGGGTGAATTTGGGCCCCTGTGCACCCCCTAGAGAAGGCCTAATTAAGAGAATTACACACACTGGTGGGGACGGGCTCTCTGGGCGTCTTAGACAGGCATCAGACGCAGCCCAATCACCGGACAAGGATTTAAGGTTTCATTTCCTGGCAGACATTCCCTTAGGCTCTCAAGGTCATTGTAATGTTGTAATGGACTGTAAGTGTTGAAGTTTAACCTGGTTTTTTTTTGTTGTTTGTTTGTTTTTAATGAAAATGTGAAAGATAGAAAGATAGAGTTTTATCTGTCCACATTATAAAACACAAAGCTCTTTCCAGTGTTTAATCACATTTCCCTGGGTGGACACTGGCATGGAAGGGAAATGTGGGATGTTTTTTCCAAAACTCTATTCCTTATGTGCAAACTAATATTTCATGAAGAAGTGGTTTGACAACTTCATTAAAAAATAAATTGTTAAACTGTACTATAATGTCTGAACCTTTCATTACTGATAGTTTCTAAAATCAGAAGTAATGGTTATACCGAGGGGATGTCACCCATCCATAATGACACCATTTACATGCCGTGTGACATCTGTAGGGATGGAATACCCAAGAACAGAACTATGCTCTGATCTAGAAAATATCCTACAAATTAACACCCCTACTTCAAAAAATAAAATACAATTTCCATAAGTGGAGGGCTGTATTCTTTTCCTTGTGGGGTAGACCTGTTCAGGTGGTCTTGGCCCCACAGTTTAACGATATTTCTCTGATGGTGCCAGTGAGAGCCTCGGATGGGATTTTTAATCAGTGCCGTCATATCCCTAAAAAAGGCATATCTGTGGAAAGAGGGGAAAAGCCCAGAGTCTGTGTGGAAAAACACTATGTGGTCCAGTGGGGAGGGCCGGATAGGCAGTCCCGGATGAAGGACAGTAGTAAAGCATGAGTCAGACTGTGATGGTCACCTGGGCTGGATAAGAAGAGAAAAGTCACTTCGTGTGACATTTAAAGACATGGGGATGATGTCACGCCGAGAGACGGTAATTCAGGCAGATTAGGAGAGAAATTCAATATTACAACATTCACAGCGGGTTCAGAGGAAAAATCTAAATTGTGTGGGATAAATGACTTGTGAATGGTATGCTTGTAATTAGCAAAATCTCGACAATGACTCAATGTTTAAATCATTCTAAGAGTTCAGTCGAACAGATCATTTCTGGGAATGATCTGACAAAGAGAATGTAATCCAGGAAATTACGGTCTTAGACTAATGCACTCAACGTCCATATTTTATGAAGAAGAAAAAAAAACCTGCTTGGCCAGAATGGGGTGTATGAGAGATTAACGTGAACGTTATGAAGAGATGCGAAAGTTAAGGAGAAGGGGAGGGGGTTTGGAAGGAGTGTGCCCTTGAGCAAGGCACTTAACCCTAATGCTCCCCAGGCGCAGAGGAATGCTGCCCACTGCTCCCGCGTCTGTTGTGTGTGTTCACTACTGGTGTGTTGGATGGGTTAAATGCAGAGACAAATTCACTGCTCACTGTTCACAGTGTGTGTGTGCAATCACGGAGACTTAACTAACTTAACTTAAGTAGGTTGTTTCATCTGTCATACGGGATCCAGAGGCTGCACTGTTTCATTATAATATTGAGCACAGCTTTTACTGCACGCCCCTCAAATTCCATACAATGACTGTAACACGAAATAACACACACTGGCCATGTAGAGCAGAAACATGCACATCCTTGCCTTAAGCGTGATTATGTCTGCAGAGACACACCTTTTGGAGAGAGGTGCTAATTACAATGGAGAAACAGATTCTCTCCCACAATCTCCACCGCCGTGTCTCCACGGCGACCAGTCGCTGTGCTAGCCAGGGTTACTGGAGCAGAGGCTCCAGCAGGGGTTTTTTCCACAGTCAGACCCAGTTTATGTAAGTGGAAGGGTCCATAGAGCACAGATTACAGAATGGGTCAAATTTATGACTGAAACAGCTTGGAGTAAGCATAAGCTAACCAATGTGAATGCCTGTACAGGGAAACTGAACCGGGTTTGGAATCATTTTATCATCTGTTTAGGTGGTATAGAGAGAGATGGATCTTCACACTGCGACAACACTTGTCTAGTGCAGATTTTAAGTGGTCTGTGCATGAATGTGTTTTTGTTTGTCTGTTTGTTTTGTTGTCGTTTCTGTTTTTGTCTGCTTTGTTGACTCAGCTGTTTCCACTTTGTTATGGCTCTTTTTTAGTAACAGATCTCTGTGTAAGTAACAAGCCAAATTGTAACAGGGAAAATTGTAACAATGTTAAAGGCATTTTCAAGCACAGAACAGAGGAAAACAGAAATGTTTGGTTTCTTTGTGTATGGAAATGTTTGGAAACTGAAAACTAATAAAAATTGAAATGACAAAAAAATTGGTTTCTACAGAAGAAGTTTGAAGAAATTGAATGTCTCTGTTCGATAAAAACAGGCCATAATGATCACAGACAGTCATTATGTATCTTTATATCATTGGATTAAAACCTGATCAAGGTGTAAATATTCCTATGACTTAACACACTGAGAACAAATGCCTTCTGGATGTTATCCCACTTTGCTTGACTGACTGGGGACAGACTGTATTTTAACTGCAGCTCAGAAACCACCGCTGTGACCCTTCTGATGTTCTTTACACTGCAGAACACTTAGTCACGATATAACTTTAGATGACAAACACTTGTGTGTGGAATCTCTTTCTCTGTTTTAACCTTAGGATCTGCTAAGCTGCCCCTGGGAAACCCTGTAGGTGTAAGAGCCAATGAGCTGGCACGAGCAGTCTGCAGTCATTTGAATAGTAACCCAGATCTGTAATGAAGCTGGAACTCCCTCAGCTACTGTTACCACCAAATCCATTCAGTTTCCACAGACGGAGACATTGAAGGGATATGTAAATGACATGGAAGGTGATGACATTAGTGTGTAAGTCTGCAGATGCTATTAGACATGGTGAACAAGGCCCCGTTTTGTTCACTGTTTGCATTACATCTGAGGAACAGGGTGCAACTAAAATCAAAAAATCATAAAATAACAACATTAATAGTAAGATCCGTGTGAGAAGGGAAAGGCTAAATTTGCAGAAGGGGTGCTGTCCACCAGTTCTCTCAGCTCCCCTATGAGTGCCATACACAGTGAGAGGCCAGAGGTATTTGGGTTTATTTCATTCAGGAAGCCAACGTGAACGAGATTTCGGAGGATTTAAGAATCACACGGGGAGCCGGTGGCGCGGCCTGGTCAGACGACCTCTATCCCGCGTTCCTATTGGATGCTCAGCATCTTGCCATGGAAACTGGCAAATGTCTTAGGTCACAGAGAGGAGGTCAAATGCAGCACATCTACCGCTCTAAGGTTTCCCCTCACGCCAGTCCTCGATGAGAGGGTGAAATCCGTTAGCGGGAGAGAGGTAAACCCAAGGCTGAACGCAATACTCAGACAAATCTTTCTAAGAAGAACTTCATCCTGCGTCTTTGGTCCTTGGTGTGTACAGATCATTACATAACCCAGACGACCACGGCAGGCCTGGACGCCCTTCACACATCACGTCCATCTGGGTAACAGTGTTAATGAATGGATGAATGAATGGATGGATGGATGGATGGATGGATGAATGAATGAATGAATGGATGGATGGATGAATGAATGAATGAATGGATGAATGAATGAGAGAACCCGAGCGAAGATGCTAATCCAGAGATGTAGAGTGCAGGCACTGCATCTTAAACCACTTGAGACAGTCTTTCCCAAATCTCACCCCTGGAATCCCAACCGCTCGGCGTAGTTTGACTCTCTCTCTGTTCCAACACTCCAGTCTCTGACCATCAGAGGCGTGGTCACCTGAACTGAGTGTCCGGTACGAGAAATGAGTGGACAGATGGACCAGAAATGCCTTAGTGTTTAAACACATCATTAAGGACAGTTTGAAAGCTTTTATTTAACCGTCACCTGATTCAGGAAACCCAACACATTGCTGCAGAGGGAAAGACTGATGACAATATACCCTCTTTAATTCATAACTGTAGTCTTGGCACTGGAAATGAATGCTGATTGGAGTGGTGCCTGGAGCTGCACCTGCTGATATAACATTATTGGGTCTTACTGGGTTATTGAGTTCAGTGTAATTACAGGGTAGAGACCCCCAGGAGAACAAAGCCACACTGTGTGAACTGAGAGGTCATGGTTACCACAGCAACATATGGTGGAGGTCCTTCAGGGTCAGACTCATACCACAGGCTAACCAATGGCTAACGTGTAAAACTAGAGCGCTAATGTGCTAAGCTAACTGTAGCCCATCTTCAGCCGTGTGTCAGAGCAGATGACACTCACACCACGGCTGTCTTCAACTGCACCATGAAATTATAAACCTTCATTTTATCACTGTACGGCTGTTGAGCAGTCATACTCTTCATCAATACCACCATGGTGGGGGGTGGGGCCCTGTTACAGTAAGCCTTGGGGTCATTTGGGGTTAAGTGTCTTATTCAGTGGTACAGTGTCAGAGGTCAGAGACATTAGAGCCTGCAGTCTGTCCATACTAAGTCAATACCTCCAGTGTCCTGCTAGATATTCCAAGCAGCAAATTCCCAGTTCCTCTTACAGAGTCTTAACCTACTGCTATAGCCAGGCACTGCCAAGTAATTACCAGAGACCTCTGAGTGACAGGTAGTCAATATCATCATGGCTACATGCACGTGTATATGCACATTAATGAGCAAACACACTCAGCTGAACTGACCCGATTACTCACGTTACAAAAAAGTAAAAATATACAACACAGAGAGCGACCATTATACTTGTGCTATTCTGGAGCCCATCCTGTTTTTACACATGGCTTTGTGTCCCATGTACAATACCATGACCTGAGAAAAGATTACCTGTCATCTATATGACAGTTTCATTGAAATGCCCAAAACTGGAACGTTACCAAAGTTAATCACACTTGAAAAATGACCATATTCAAGACAAAATATTCCAATTTTGATTTTTATTCTCATTTTTAGAGAACCAGGGCAGTTTGTGTGGTACATGTTCATCAAATTCATTTGAGAGAATCCTAGCATATGATGAAATCAAGCAAGATGATTGGTGGACTGAATGTTCTACAGCAGAAGATGCAGCCAATCATGCTTCCTTCTCATAGGTTCTCACAGCTACCACGTCATCCATGTAGCATTTCTAAAGGCAGAGATGTAAAAGCACATATTACATACACATACCAGCAACATGACAACATCAGCAAAACCAACACAAATATATTCTCCCGAATGCAAACTTCAAAACTTGCAACAGCAAAGCATATCTTACATACACACACACACACACATTTTCATATATGTACAGACTGCTTCCTGTAGATTGGACAATTGTTGCAGTACTCTAAAAGAAAACACAAACAACATCAATAACAACAGGCCTATAAATGCATGGCGTTAGTTGTGGTCTTACCGCTATCATTTTGCCGTCTTGAATCTCCCTTTCAATCGATGTAGTCTTTCCATCCCACGTCTGCTTCTGCACAAGTTTCCCGTTCTCCAAGGTGATAACGGTCTAGGAGAGACAGGGACAAAGACGAAAGCAACAACTCCAGACATTATTCTCTGTAAAGAGGCTCATCGACCCCCCCGTCAAATTTTGCAGTCACTCACCTTCGTTTTTCTGTCATCAGCAGTCGTCTCGTCAAATTCCTCGCCCAGTTTAAACTGAATCTCCGTGGTTTTGAAGGTGGTAAGTGCTTTTAAGGTTATAACCCCCTGGTCATCCACACTTAACGACAAATTCGGTTTGGCCAAGTTTCCCATCTGCCGGGTGGCGAAACCGACACCTGTACGAGTCGGACGTTGCATGCATTAGGTCAACGTTCCGGTCGCATGCTCACTATACAACAGCAAGCATGAGCAAGTGCAGAAACCATCTAGATTTTTTTTTCGAGCACAAATCGACTGATATCGTAAATTAATGCAATTACTGCTGGAGCACATCACATCTACTCCTCACAGATTCGTCCATCTTACTTAGATACAAATTCCCTGGATGTCGACTGATCAACTTTGTGCGAATAACACTGGTCTGCAAAATACGATCTATATTTACTTACAGTCTGCTGGTACTCTTACCTATTGCCTTCATATACTCATCAAAGTTCTCACTGGAGGTTATTTTCCATGTTCCGACAAACTGGTCGACCATTGTCGCTAGACTTTGACTGTTTATTAAATCAAATATATTCTGCGCGACGGTGCACCTGCTCCTCGCGGAAAATTCAAACAAGGGCGCGAGGGAAGGGAAAATCACTTCATTTAAAGGTACCAAAAACTTTTAGCAGACTTTTCCAAAACCAATCATTATGGGCTGATGAGAAATTCGAGATTTTCATTGGTGCACAGACGTGGGAGGAGGAGACAAGTAGGCTTTTGGATTGGAAGGAAAAATGAGAGGATTGGGCGAGGGTGCCGTTACATGAGGTAAATATGTTGTAGTCTGATAATTCACGCGTGTGTTACCATCCTTCCAAACGACTGAATGTGCAACGTTGTATTGAGTAAATATACCTTACACTTACGATACATATACACTAAGTGTATGGTGGTCGAAGCATTGTTCAAACGTCCGCAGATTTGGTTGAATTTGGCACTGTTCATATTC
Organism: Chanos chanos; assembly: GCF_902362185.1. Lineage (NCBI taxonomy): Eukaryota > Metazoa > Chordata > Actinopteri > Gonorynchiformes > Chanidae > Chanos > Chanos chanos. Next base: position 46,650,426 of record NC_044502.1, read on the forward strand.
TGACATGACCCTACACTCTGCTGTCACCGTTAAATTTTCTGTATCATGTGTATTTGAAAACAAATATATCAGATATATATTATCTTTAGTATGTAATTTAACAACCATAACAACGAAATACAGTGTAACCTGGGGGAAAAAAAAAACAAAGTAGGCCTACTTCCCATTCAATATCAACTGAAATATAGCTAGCACTTCCATCGGTCCTTTTGTGCTTACGGTTCCGATAAAGCCATGCTAGGACCCGTTCCATTAGAGCGGTAAGACAGCAGGGCTGTAGCTCAAACGCGCCCCCCTGTGTATACAACTGGGCAAATGTCATTTACCATAGAGAATTCATAGTCATCACTATGACTTTAATCTCAGACCAACGTTGAACACAAAAAAACGAAAGATCTTTACGGTTGTCTCTACTCATCTTAATAAACTGGCAGCTGAAAAAATCCATTTCATTCTGACTATTTGTGAAGTAATCGTGATTCTGTCGTGAACTTAATGGTAACCTGATGAAGCAGGTAATTCATGCTTGCTTTTACTGTTCTTTTTCAGCTGACTGCGGTGCAGTTTTTAAGTAAGCTGAGTTCTTAACTGTTCTCTCAAAAACCTTGTCACAATTTACGTTCTGCCGTCTAAGGCAAATATATACGGACGGCACGGATAGCCTGACAACGTCGAAGGACTTAGAACGCTCTTCGAGCGCTGACCAGTATTAGGCAGTCTGACGCGGCTCTCTCGGATCATCACACTTTGAATCGTTGACAGGACAGAGGCGTGGCTTAGTGTTGTGACTTAATTCATATACACATAGGCGCGCTATAGAGGGATCATGTGATTCACAGATGGGCAATGACCAGATTTTTTTTTGTTGTAACAGTAGTTTCACAGAGGGTACTTGAAGGGGAAATTTGAGAGAGACTGTGAGGAGAGGTTGTTTTACTGTTATGACCGTTCTGTTTGTTCGAGGACAGTCTGCTATCAGCAAATCCAAACCCAGCCGCTCTCTGTCTCCACATATTTTATATAAGAACATACACACACTTACACAAACACCCATTTATTTACTCAAAGGAAGTACCCTGAGAAACGTGGCTTGGCTTTAAGCCAAAGGCGAAAAAAGCAAAGTGTCTGACCTCATAGTCCAGCGTTCAAACATTTATTACTGCTGTTTAGGATACTTAGATTTGCATTCCTTTCTTAATATAGTTGGGTAGAAAATATAAATCTGGACAGCCCCACAGCTCGACCTCTGACCTCTGACCACTCTCTCTCTCTCTCTCTCTCTCTCTCTCTCTCTCTCTCTCTCTCTCTCTCTCTCACAGAAAGAAACTGCATGCTCTGGTTCTATGCCTAATGTTTGTGAAGGTTTAAAAAAGAAACCATTTTTTCCTTTAGAAGATAAAGCTACATTTTTGCTTCAAAGAAATGTTTGGCAGCTTTTCCTGCGTTCACCGTTGTTCTTACTTTAACATCTTTTCACAGATAGAGGATTTCTCTGGATGTGTTTCTAACGTTGCTGTGTTAACGTGCTAACGTTATCTTGCTTGTGGCTGGGATGTAGGTCCAGTTCTGCCTCTTGAACTCATCTGGCATCAGTTATAGCCACCAGCGGTGCCAGCTGTAGAGAAGTTTTAAGAACTCGACGGTTCAAAGATGAGAATGAATTCTCCCATGAGTCTTATGTATGATCTCACACAGGGTCATCCTGCAAAGTCTTCAACGTCTCTGGTACGAAATGAATGACTCAACAGACCCTCACAGACAGAGCCGCACAGACAGAGACAGACAGACCCTCACAGACAGAGACAGACAGACCCTCACAGACAGAGCCGCACAGACAGAGACAGACTGACCCTCACAGACAGAGCCGTACAGACAGAGCCGCACAGACAGAGACAGACAGACCCTCACAGACAGAGACAGACAGACCCTCACAGACAGACCCTCACAGACAGAGACAGACAGACTCGCACAGACAGAGACAGACAGACCCTCGCAGACAGAGCCGCACAGACAGAGACAGACAGACCCTCACAGACAGAGACAGACAGACCCTCACAGACAAAGCCGCACAGACAGAGACAGACAGACCCTCACAGACAGAGACAGACAGACCCTCACAGACAGAGCCGCACAGACAGAGACAGACAGACCCTCACAGACAGAGACAGACAGACCCTCACAGACAGAGACAGACAGAGACAGACAGACCCTCACAGAGCCGTACAGACAGAGACAGACAGACCCTCACAGACAGAGCCGCACAGACAGAGACAGACAGACCCTCACAGACAGAGCCGCACAGACAGAGACAGACAGACCCTCACAGACAGAGACAGACAGGCCCTCACAGACAGAGCCGCACAGACAGAGACAGACAGACCCTCACAGACAGAGACAGACAGAGCCGCACAGACAGAGACAGACAGACCCTCACAGACAGAGCCGCACAGACAGATTTACAGTCCAGTGGGTGAGTTTCTACTGATGGGAACCAAACAAAGTTGCCTTCTCTCCTTGCCTCCAGCAGAGGGCAGCACATCTGAGTAAAGATCTGTCTCCCCTGCTTCTCTCTCTCTTTTCTCTTTCTCTCTCCATCCCTCTCTCTTTGTCACATGCACCTGAGGGGGAGGGAAGCAGTCCAGCTGGTACAGGAGACTGTCTGTGTTGTCTGGGCCCAGATAAAGGGAGACAGGAGGTGTTCTGTTCTGCAGGCCCGTGAACGGTGCTGTTCTGAGGAAGGAGTCAGTATGGTTGTTGAACAGGCCCTGAGTGAAACCCATTCAGGCCCCTGTGCTTTGATCCAGGCTTTGAGCCTCACTTCACAGTACATTTGGTTGGTATAATAGAGCCCTGTCCCACACACACGCTCCAAACATCACACACACAGATCTCCCTTGTTCTGTGTTACTCTATGTGTGTACATGTGTATGTGAGTGTATGTGCATGTGTATGTGAGTGTGTGTGCATGTGTATGTGCGTGTGTGTGTATGTGTATGTGAGTGTGTGTGCATGTGTATGTGAGTGTGTGTGCGTGTGCATTTGTCTGTTTGTTACACTTGAGTGTGTGTGCGGTATGCACATGTTAAGATGTAGCTGCGTATGTAGCATGGTGTGTGTGTGTGTGTGTGTGTGTGTATTTGTGTGGAGAAACACTGGCTCCATGGTTGGCCCTATAACGGAAGATTGTTCTTTGGCTCTTTCATGTTCAGACACAAGACCTCACACACACTACAGTGAGTGACCCATATGTGCACACACACACACACACACACACACATGCTCACATATACGCAAACACACATACAGGCAGTCCCCAGGTTACAAACGAGATCCGTTCCCTAAGTCTGACTTTAAGTTGAATTTGTAGGTGTCAGAACAGGTACACACACAGTGTTAATGGCAATGTGATCTGACTTAAAATGGCGGACGGTGTTCTCCTTCCTCGAGCTGACGAACCACTGAAGCCACGCAATGTTTTCATGAGCGTCGCAAAGTCGTGCGTGTGTTCATTATTACGAACCATTGTATTTAACTCCAATTTTTTTAACATAATAGGCTTTATGGCAGTCCGTTTGTAAGTACGAGTTGTCAGTAAGTCGGATGTTCGTAACTCGGGGACCACCTGTGCACACACACACAGTCACACGGATTTTTATTGCTGTACTGTTATTTCCATCAGTTTCTCTGTTTCTTACCTACAAACAAATACGGCTGTGTCATTATGTCATAACTTTGTAAAACTTTACAGTTGTAATGAGTGCGCAGACTTAATGACTTTTTAACTTTGACTTTAATAGCTTTTTAACTTTTTAACTTTGACTTTAATAGCTTTTTAACTTTTTAACTTTGACTTTAATAGCTTTTTAACTCGCTGTCATTCTGTGTGGCCATGTCCTGTGTCTATCAGCTCTACAGCTCACCTGATAAAAAAGTGCCCTAAGCTCTTTTTTTAACAAACTCTTCAGCCAGACTATCTATCTATCTATCTATCTATCTGTCTATCTATCTATCTATCTATCTATTCACACACACACACACACACCACACACATTATATACACACATACACCACACACACACACACCACACATTATATTCACACATACATCTCACACACACACAAACACCACACACACCACACACACACACCACACATTATATACACAATTACACCACACACACACACACACCACATTATATTCACACATACATCTCACATCTACACATACACCACACACACACACACACCACACATTATATACACACATACATCTCACACACACACACAACACACTATATTCACACATACATCTCACATCTACACATACACCACACATTATATACACACATACACTGCACACACACACCACACATTATATTCACACATACATCTCACACACACAAACACCACACACACACCACACATTATATACACACATACATCACACACACACACCACATTATATTCACACACACACAGATCTGCAGGAGACAGACACAGATGCCCATGCGGGGAGTGGAGAGACTGTGGATTAATTGGACTAATTAGACAGGACAGGAGCATGTATGTTTAACGAGACATGTGGCCAGTGTTGGGCTGCACTGACTGGCTGGTCCGTCTGTGCAGATGACCATGGTTAAAATTTAATGCGTAACAAACCGGGATCAGACACAGTCACACACACACTCACAGAGGGTGAGATCAGTCAATTAAAAACTGATTTCAGATGAGAGTGTCTTTCAACTGTGTGTAAACTGAAGTAGTGCTTCATCTGTAAACTGCAACATTGTAGTGTGCTGACAGAAAGAGAGACAGACAGAGAGCAAGAGAGGGGGGGAGTGTGTGTGTGCGTGCGTGTGTGAGGGCATACATGCATGCTGTGTGACATGTGCACAGCCGTGTGTGTGTGTGTGTGTGTGTGTGAGTTTCCTAATGTACACATTGTGTGTGAGCAGGGGGGGGTTGAGGGCACACAGAGAAAGATACACACACACACACACACACACACTCACACACACACACACACACACACACACGTGCACAGAGTTCAGAAGTATGGGAGAGGGGGATGGGATAAGGAAGAATGGAGAGGGAGTGTGTGAGAGAGGGAGAGAAGGAGAAAGAGAAAAATGAGGGATGAAGAGAAAGATGTGAGGAAAAGATAAAAGTAGAGATGAAAGTAAGAGAGATGGGAGGATGAGAGACTGTTGGAGAGAGAGAAAGACATGCGGAGAGAGAGAGACATACAGAGAGAGAAAGACATGCAGAGAGAGAAAGACACGCAGAGAGAGAAAAGAGAGAGAGAAAGTCTACAGTGTGTGTAGACTAATTGTACTGTCAGAGGAGAATCAATTACTGGTGACCGAGGATTTTTTCCACAAACGGGACCTTGGGAACTTACGGCTTCATTGCCACGGTGACGGGCAGCTGGCATTGGCTCTGCTCTCTGAGAGCAGGACATGTTCTCTCTCCACATAAACATCTCGCACGGCACAAATGGCTTCTTTATTTTCACTCCAAACAAGGTTTGTGCTTGTTGCTATGCATTCATATTACATCAAGCTATAATTAGGGCTAAATGCACTTGAAAAAAAGTGGCTTTGGTTTGGAATGTTTAGAGTACCACGGATCTTATCCGTTCACTGTAAACTCAACAAGTGCAGATAACTTCAAAAATCAATTATACTGATGATACCAAAAAAGAAAGAAAGAAAGTTACAGGGCAATAATTCTTTCTTTTGTTAATTCTCGTTTCTGTGGCGAGCTGATTCACTTCCTCACTTCTGTGGAGTGATCCAAACACGGTCCATGGTTTCGTGTAGTCAGTCA
>NC_044502.1:46661254-46758754 GCF_902362185.1 Chanos chanos
AAAACGTTCTTCCTGTGTAGGTCCATTTCGCTTTACTTGAGGTAAGTTAGCAAATCCCAAAACTATTTTAGAACACGCAGAACATGAGGAGCAGGTGAAGAAACAATTCAGAAAACGACAGAGACTTTCTGCTCTTAACCACTGTAATAATATCTTCCATTTACAAACACATAGAACATGAAACATATTCTTCCTTATGCAGGTCCTTTCCTTTCTTATCTATTTCTGTTTATGAAGTTTCGCAATGAGTCTGAATTCAGTTGACTGGGGTTAAGGTACATGAAACGTCAGGTCTTCGGCTTGAAAACCCACTATTCTCCTCTCACCCAGACTGCTTGTTTGCGTTGGCAGTCTGCAAAAAAAGATTGTTTTCTCAGTCTGTGTTGTAATGACTAACCGATCTGTCCTCACACTGCCATTACCGCCTTCAGTTCTCATGGGTAAATTCACTACAATCAACCTTGTTCAAAATCTGTTTGGTGTTTCCACTGAAATACGTGCGCGTTTTTTTCTCTGTGATATACAGTAATACCAAAAACAGGTTTGTTTGCTTGAATGAATAGATTTGGGTAAGACTAGTTTATCAACCCCTCCCAGGTGAAATTAGAATAAACACTGTCACTCAAAGCTAATCATGCTTATCATAGGTCCAACACATACACAGAGCCAGCCCACTCCCCGCCCTGTTCATCCAGCGAGAGATGAAAATAGTACCGTGGGAAAGTCGCCCGGCGTTTTAAAGAGGCGACAACAGAAAAAACCAACACGGACGGAGGGCTGTGTCTCAGCGTGCGAAGTGGAGAACTATTTGTAAGAACCGCAGTTTGCTGACAAAATGAAACGGAATCATGATTACAGTTCATCAGACAGTGAAGTGGACGAAAACCTCGAGCTGGAGAAGGAAAGCACTGATGAAAATGGGTAAATTACAGTAATGATCAAAAATAACATCCAAAAATGAATGAGATTTTAGGTAGAATTGTTCCAGCGTGTCAAAATATCTCAGTCTTTTGAACTTCCATCTCAAGGAATTTGACATTTGCATTTTTAAAATTTAAATTTTAAATCTGCATCACACTTTGAGATTCTGGTGTCTGATATATATTTTATCTTTCAGAAATCTTTGTTCTCCAAATGGTTCCTCGTCGCCGTCCACAACCACCCAAGTTCAGGCCAGAAAACGCCGCAGAGGAGTGCGTAATGCAGAAGTTGTGCGATTTAGTCTTATCGGGACTAACTTTTCAACGATTTAATTTGTTTGTTTTGTTCTTACAGATTATCGAGAAACGACGACGGGACCGAATCAATAACAGTTTGTCCGAACTACGACGACTGGTGCCCAGCGCACTGGAGAAACAGGTACAGCTCCCTACGCGCTCCGTCTTTTTCTCTCAATACAAATAAGAGAATTAAACGAAATTATTCCGAGTTTTTAATTCCAAGACCAGATCAACTAAAGAATTTTATGTTTCCAGGGCTCTTCAAAGCTTGAGAAGGCAGAAATTTTACAGATGACGGTCGATCACTTGAAGATGCTCCACGCGGCAGGAGGCAAAGGTAAGAGTTCACTCCGTACCAAGAGAGCAGACAGAGCGCCAGGCAAAGCTAAGGGCAATCTGCACGTTTTCACGCTCCATTTTATTTTTAGTCCTGGCTGAGTTCTGGAACACCCAAGTGGTTCTTAACTGTACTTAACTTTATCGAGAGAATGAACTTCAATTCGTTTGTCCTGTTTTTCTCGTTTGGTGGTTTTCAATGCGCCATTTGATGAATCGTATCTTTTTTCTCTCAAGGCTTCTTTGACGCCCATGCTCTAGCGATGGACTACCGTATTCTGGGATTCAGGGAATGCCTCGCGGAGACCGCGCGCTACCTCAGCATTATGGAAGGTCGGGACACGGCGGACGCCCTCAGGCTACGTCTGGTCTCCCACTTGAGTAACTACGCCTCACACAGGGAGGCACAGTCTGGACTGGGGCACTTAGTTTGGGGGTCTACATTTGGGACACCCCCATCTCACCTCGTGCACCACCCCCTCCTCCAACAGCAGCAAGGCCAGATCTCCAGCAGTACCAGCAGTCCATCTTCATCTTCATCATCAGCAGCTGCAGCGGCGGCAGCATCGTCGCCATCTTCATCATCATCATCTTCATCATTGTCCATGACATCATCGTCGGCAGAGACTGCGGCCCTCAGGCTGACGGGCATGACCCTGACAGACTCCAAACCCCAGCTCATATTAACCCCACACAGTCTAGCCCACAGCCTACCCATCCCCTCATCCAAACTCTCTCCTTCTCTCCTCTCCTCGTTCACTGCTGTCCCTCTCTCTCTCAGCGCGTTTCCTCTCCTCTCCCCCGCCACCCTCCCACCAGCCTCCACCCCCCCAGTGGGCAGGAAACCCTACCGACCCTGGGGCACCGAGATAGGAGCTTTCTGACCTCCTCTCGGACAGACTGAAGGCGACAGCTGTGCTGCTCGTGGCCAAACGCACGATTCGACGTCTCTCAGTCCCGTGACTGGAGGAGACGCTGAAGAGGAGATGACAATGGGCCAGTTTTATATGTGAAATATATTGACGTATGATTTTGTTTTTGTGTTTTTTTTAACATGTGCTGACTTTTTTCTGGGTAATTTTAAGTCAAATATGTTTGTTTATCGTCCAGTTTGTGTCATGATGGATGAGTCTGTGAGAAAAGAGCTGTTTTTTGTGTGAAAATTTCTAGGTCACACTGGTTTATGGAAAGAGAAGCGTTTGGTTTTTTTCCTTGGTTACTCTAATGGACACTGTGAAACATGTGACCTCAATGCAACACAATGTGATTGTTAAACAGACTTTATAAAAGTCCCACGTCACCCAATACCCTTCCAGTCTATGCATTATGTGGTGTTGTGAAGAAAGTGTTTGTTTTGGGGTTTTTTTTGTAATGGTTGAAAGTACTTGTTTGAGACTTGACAGCTGTGTCATTTTTTATTGTAAATAAAAGAGTGGCGAATAAACATGGCTGACCTTTTTTGTCAGTTAAAGCTGGTTTGTGTTGTTTTTAATGAAGCACTTACGCTCTTCCATGGCATATTTACAAATATGTATCCATTAACAATCACCCAGTGACGCTGGAACGATATTTCAAGGTATGTAGATCCTGATATAATTTGAGGATGTATTATAGTGGCCAATCCAGACCTCTTCCCGGAGAGAACAAGAGAAGAACAGAGAGGAAGTGAAAATGACCACATTAATGAACTTTGGTCATTTTTGGTCTTCAGTTTATAAAATTCACCATAGATTTCTAAAGCAGTTCTGAACACTTTATGAGATGAATGTCTGACGGGTAGATGATGAGAGGATTTTCTTTTAATATTGGAGAGCTGTAAGTATGTTTTAATATTGGAGAGGTGTAAGTATGTTTGAATGTTGGAGAAATGTAAGTATGTTTGAATGTTGGAGAGATGTGAGTATGTTTGAATGTTGGAGAGATGTGAGTATGTTTGAATGTTGGAGAAATGTAAGTATGTCTTAATCTTGGAGAAATGTAAGTATGTTTTAATATTGGAGAGGTATAAGTATGTTTGAATGTTGGAGAAATGTAAGTATGTCTGAATGTTGGAGAGATATAAGTATGTTTTAATCTTGGAGAGATGTGAGTATGTTTGAATGTTGGAGAGGTATAAGTATGTTTTAATGTTGGAGAAATGTAAGTATGTTTGAATGTTGGAGAGATGTAAGTATGTTTGAATGTTGGAGAGATGTAAGTATGTTTGAATGTTGGAGAGATGTGAGTGTGTTTGAATGTTGGAGAGATGTGAGTATGTTTGAATGTTGGAGAGATGTGAGTATGTTTGAATGTTGGAGAGATGTGAGTGTGTTTGAATGTTGGAGAGATGTGAGTATGTTTGAATGTTGGAGAGATGTGAGTATGTTTGAATGTTGGAGAGATGTGAGTGTGTTTGAATGTTGGAGAGATGTGAGTATGTTTGAATGTTGGAGAGATGTGAGTGTGTTTGAATGTTGGAGAGATGTGAGTGTGTTTGAATGTTGGAGAGATGTGAGTGTGTTTGAATGTTGGAGAGATGTGAGTATGTTTTATGATGTAAGAGACATGTCAGTGTAAGACACAGAGACTGAACTCCAGAAGGCTCAGGACCCCATTACAAACTCCACAGGAAGTGGTTCAGGAAATCCTCAACAATGGCCGTTTGACCCCATGAATTCACACCAGAGTCACTGTGGGAACAAGGCCCAATGCTGTGCGTGTGAGTGTGTGTCACAGGAAGAAAGGAAGAGAGAGAGAGAGAGAGAGAGAGAGAGAGAGAGAGAGAGGAGTAGAGAGATAAATTATAACTTGCACCAAATGTTGAGAACATTGCCAAGAGGACCAGATTTTCTCTCCTCACAAAATTGTTTTCAGTCTTTTAATTCAGTCTCTACACTGTGGTCCCTGAGGGTACACTTCTGACTTAATGTTGCTTTGGTGAGGAGGTTCAGCAAGCACCAATATAACGTAAACTTAGTGCCACCTGCTGGTATCTTTGGGGAAATGCAAGCAGCAAAACATGCTCGTGCTGCCTTCTCCTTATTTAGGTAAAGTGACACAGAGAAGGTGGAGCATTGTCAGGCAGAAGTCTTAAGGACTACAGCACCTGATACTTTAGTGGCTGACAGTTTAGTAGTTTTAACAGCACGAGTAGGCATCAGTGAACTGACGGATCAAACACTTCGTTTAGTTATAACTGAACATGATGGATGTTTCACATACCGTCTCTTGTACTAACTGCACAATTATGAAATTATATTAAATATGCATTCTTTGCACTCACAAGACAAGAATAGCTTTCTCACTGTAGTATACAGGCTCAGCGGTAACGGAAATGATCCGATGGCCAGGAGGTTGTGCTTTCAAACCCGAAACACGATGCTTCAATGCTAATATAGCTCTCACCCCCCCTACCCCCCCCCCCCCCGCAACCCCCCCCAACCCCCCACCCAATAGTTCTTTTGTTTTCAGTTCATTCACCAAAAAGGACATCAAGAAATAAACACAATATTCACAGAACCCCAAAATCTTTATTCACCAAAGTTTGCACACAGAGAGATGGAGGAGGAAGAAAAAACACCAGTAGGCAGCGAGAAGATGCGAGAGCAGGCATATTTAAAGAGAGAGAGAGAGAGAGAGAGAGAGAGAGAGAGGAGAGGACATGTGTCCACAGTCATCTGATGTGTATCTGGGCTCCAATGTCACTTCAGTGGAGAGGAAAGACACGTGGTTTAACACCCTCACTAAACACACACACACACACACACATTCATACACACACACACACATTCATACACACAAATACACACTACAACGCCCATACAGCCTAAGGTATGTCAAACGTTGGCTCTAGAGTGGTTGAAACAAGGAGAACTCTAATACATTCCACTTTAAGGATGTTACAAATGTTAACTGGCCAAAAGATGACAGAACATTCAGGAGGATTTGCCTCTCCATGTAGTGAGTGCGTTGTTGTGATGAATAATGTTTAGCTTTCAATGCAGATTCTCTCAGTGCAATGACGCTCAGTGTTAGGGGAGGACCACCAGTTTCACGTCACACCATCAGTACGGAAAAAGCAAAGACAGGTAAGTGTTCAAAACCGGTCTCACGAGGAGAATGCGGATTTTTGACATGATTTGATATCTGTACGTTTAGGAACAGGTTATGTCAAAAAGTGTGCAGCATAAAAAGAGAAATGACCAAAACACAGTCAGTCAGAGGAGTGAGAGCGCAGCTACGGTAATGCCTTGTCTAAACGGTTCTTTTTCACCCAGAACACACACACAAAACACTTATCTCACTTAAACTATTACTAAGAATGTGAACGTTTGAAGCAGTTTGTCAGACAGAGCTTTTATCAATGTTTTCATTACATATGAGAATAAACAAACTGTTTATTGTATGTGTGTGTGCATTTGCATGTGCGTGCGCGTGTGTGTGTGCATGTGTGTGCGTGTGTGTGCGTGTGTGTGTGTGTGTGTGTGTGTGTGTGTGTGAGGGTCAAGGATTTGATTCCAGCTGCCCGTTTTTTTGCATTCTTCACAAAGACACACAGAAACTCAGATCATTGTCATTAAAACACTGCAGGCGTAAGCACAGCGCTTACTCACAACACCAAAGCCTTCTCTTCACATACACTGCCAAAGCTTCTGAGCCAATCCGTCAACAAAAACAATCAACTGGCAAACAAATTAAAACACTTTTTCATGGGTACAACTGACATGTTTTTGATGTCATTCAATCTGATTGACAGACAGATAGAAAGACAGATAGATAGATAGATAGATAGATAGATAGATAGATAGATAGATAGATAGATAGATAGACAGATAGATAGATAGATAGATAGATAGATAGATAGATAGATAGATAGATAGATATAAAAATTATGTATTTACAAAATAATACTTGCGTGTTTACAATATGAAATCAAGCAAATTCATTCAAACTGTAGGGGAGTGTGATACTAGTAACTGTCTGGCTGGATAATATTGATGAAGAAAGTGTATATGTGTGTGTATGTGTATGCATGTGTGTGTGTGTGTGTATATGTGTATGTGTATGTGTGTGTGGGGGGGAGGTGGGTGGGATGGGGGGCAGGACAGCGCGCCCCTCCGGTCCCCAGGCCTGCAGGGTGGGGTCAGGGTGTTGGCGTGAGGGGGGTGGACGGGCGGTAGCTTCACGCTGTTAGCTCTTCCCTCAGCTCCTTGTTCCTGCGCACCACCGCGGCATGTCTCTCCTGAGGGGAAAAACAAAATCAACCAGTCAGCTTTGGGAACATGGGAAACGTCACTTCGTTAGGTCAACTGGACTCACCCTCATCCCCCACGGGCTATATGTATTAAGATCATCAAAAATTAAAAGATGTTAAAGTGACAAATTTGATAGAACTGTTAAAATCGCTAACAAACCATACAGTCTTAACATTAAAGAACTTGTAGGCTCCTGTGGGTAACAGTCAAATAGGATCAAACCCTTCAGACTTGTGCAGTGTACATTTTGACATTGAGACACCTCATTAGTACCAATATTAAATTTACCCTCTCGTGGAGGCGCTCCATCAGGGCTGCGAGTTGTGCCTCGCGGTTCTCCTTGATCTGCTCCATCTTCAGGCAGAGCTTCTCCTCAGCCATTCTGCTAAAGTTGCTGTTTTCCTCCATGGCTTTGAGAAGCACATCCCTCTCATGCTCTCGCTTCTCAGCCAAAGCCTTCAGCACCTGGGCTTCCTGAGACTGCAGGGGAAAAGGCGTTAGCTAGTGTAAAATAGCCCTCTACATTAGCATGGTTAGCACAATGAGCAAACTGATTGCTGAGATTGAAAGATTCATTTGTGCCGTGTGTTCTTACTCCTAATGGAAAGGCCTAATGTTGATAAATGACCACTGAACATGCTAAAATTCAGTGATGGAAAAAAAACAAAACAAAACGCTGTGCTAGCCTAAGGCAGTAAGCTAATTTTAGCCAGCCAATGTCCTCATTACAGACTGTCACAAAGGGAGGCACATTCAACCTTGGCTCCAAATGCCAAAATCTCTGAGTTTACGCAAGACATGAAACACCTGAGGTATGCATCTTGCCCCATTTATGCATTCAGTCATAGAGAGCCTGCTAAGCTAACGCTAACACTGGGAAAACGCCATCGTTCAGTCCAAGCTTGGACTCAGAAAAACTCAACTCACTCTCCTTCGATCCTCAGCTGCCTCCAGTTTCTTCTGGATGTCCTCCAGAGAAACATCCCTCTTCTTGGGCGGAGAGGTGATGGTGTGGGAGGCATCGGACGTGGGCGAGGGAGGTTTGAGGATGACCTCAAAGGCCTGGCCAGAGGCCCGTTTGTTAATGGGCTTTACCTCCATATCTGTAAGGTATGGATATGTCAGAGATAAAGCACAAGGTCAGCTGTCGATAGCCACATCGCACATCAGTAAAGGTGCAGAGGATAATCAAGGTAATACATGTATTATTCAGTGTGGAAATCAAATTTAATATCTAAATATAACGTATCATTGAATAACATATTAATGTCAACAGTGTTTTTCATATGTAGTGTCTTATTATTCATATCCAATAAAAGAGACTTTGCATCTTATGAGCCTTGTGGATATAGGATTTTATGCATTACATTTATGAATTAAAAGAAAAAACACAGAGATTTGTGAAGTAATTCTCACCTTCAAATTCACAGACAAGGTTTTTGCGTGTTTCCGGATAGAGACAGGAGCAAATGAGTGAGAAGACAGACAGCTCCTTCATCTTCTCCTTGTATGCTAAACAACAGAACATCCTCATGTTAGTTATGGTTCCTCTAGACTGGAGTCATTTCAAGTCAAAATATTCCAGTTTAAATGCAGACTGGAGTGTGTGGTCTCTAAGTCACTGTATCTTAGTTTGTCTTTGAATTTATTTGTTACTTTCAGCCACCTGAGGGGAAACTGTTGTCACGTGAGGCTAAGACTCAGGTCTGAGTTTTCATTGGCTAATTGGATGACATCATCTGTACTAAGTCAGGCCTAAATCCAGACTTCTGATTGGCTCAAACATTACCAATTTTAGTCTCTCTTGCTGACAGTTACCGAAAAGTGGCTGACAGTAAAAACCTGGATCTTAACCAATGTATGACGGTCCCATCCACTCAGCATTAACTAATTGAAGGACTAAAATGCTGAGTGAGTATCAGAGAGTACATGACACACAATATTAAATCACAGCTTTCCACTATTTCTCATCATCTGGAATGAACTGGCTGACACAGCGCTGTAACAATGACCTATCGCAATAGCTTTGCAATCCCCCCCCATTACCTGAGCCCTATGAGAAATGTCTTCCTGAATAACGGCTGATGACAGGGGAAACATTAAATTTTTTAAAGTCCATCAGTGAACCATCTGTTTTAAAGCAGGAAATGCAGGCTGAAAGGCCCAACAATCTTTTCATTACCATAAAAATTGTTTTACAGCCGTTTACAGGCGGTGTGGTCTTGCGGCTACTGACTGAGAGATGAGAGTCTGGGAGACACAGAGCTATGGCAACCGCTGGCTCAGAATGGACATTCTCACAAATGGACTTCACATCGTCTCATGAAAAATGCACGAGCGGCTAATGATCCTGTCCATTTAGCAGTGCTCTGCCATGCGTTTGGGCGTCCCAGACCCTCCCCCGCTAACTGCCTTCCCTTTGCGCAATTTCAACAATAATGATCTCAAACCCAACGTGACACAGGCAAACCCTCACCACACCGAGGTAACAAAGGCTAAGCTACCCCCCACCCTGCGCTTCCGTGTCAACCAGTGGCTCTGAATTGTCAATACTGATTAGCGTAGCACTGCAAAAAGGTCACCATGTGGATTGCTCTATAGCCGCAGGGCTGGCCAGCCTCCCGGACTCTGTCTGCTCTGACAGCCCGGCCTGTTTCACCCACGGTGGTCTTCACAAATACACCAGGCCTGGACCAGAGCAGCCCCGGGTGGGGCAGAACTGGTCAGGACACCCAGGAAGACTGTGTCATGACAGAGTGTCCAATAAGTAAGCACATAGTGTGTTTGGTATAAAGGTAACAGTGAACTGTACGAGGCCACAGAATTACATCTTCTCTACGTGATGTAGGGTCACTGAGTCCAAACTCAGCTAATACCCTCATAGGCTCTGTCTATAGTGAATGTAACAGGAAATGCACTGCACTGTAAGATCCGACAGGCCTCCAGAAGGCTGGAGAGAAATGAAAAATCCTTTTTATTTCTGAACAAAGGGATAAAATCGTTACTATTTTGTTCCCATCACCTTCAGTCGGCTCTGATTGTGTCCTAAACTAACCAGAGACGATCACCGTCTGAATGTTGACAGACTATTCAGTGTCTACGCAGATACGACTCAAACATCTGTGAAAAAAACTGTTCAAATATTAAATAAAATCTTTGACTATTATTAGTTTTATTTTACCTCATTTCTCATTATTATTTCATTAAAAAAGAGGGGAGGGGCCGTATGTCTACACTATTTGATCTTCACATTTCTGTTTATGTGAACGATCATAAATATTAATCAAAAAAAGGCCCATATGTCGTTATAGCCAAGTCAGTGTCTGTATAAAAAACATATAAATGTACATATAGGATCAGTTAAAGACAATACAAAAATTTTTTTTTTAGTATTTTGGTTCAAAGTAAGATGGAAAAAGCTGTTTAAAATAATCGGATGCGTAAATCATTCAGACTGGGATCCACCAAACCTGGGAGACCACAACAATAAACGGACCGCCGACATCATTTCTGTTTATTCACCGAATAAAACCATGTGCGATTATTTCAACTGAACAAGTGGCGAAATAAAACAGAAAAATCTGTCTACAATCATGATGGTCTGGCCCCAATCTGTGATTTTCGATCGGGTTTGCCAGAGATGCTAAGATGCCGGTTCGTTGGGTGGGGTCTCTCTCTGCATTATGCTGTGGAAGATGAAGTCGCGCCACAGCGGCAGGTGCGGCATCGTAAAAAATGTTGTCATGTGCATTTTCTATCGAGAAATATATCTAAAATCTCAACAAAATGAAGAAAGACGAATATAATCTGTAAAACTGGTCTTCGTTTACTGATCAGTTACGACTACTGTAATTCATCCTACCATTAAATTGATGCCATAATATTTTCATCAAGAGATGAAATATTTCCATAATAGTTTTGTATTTGAAAAAGAATGCACGCCCAGAAGAAATAATGCATTTATACGAGTGTAGACGGATCGCAGTTACAACTGACTTGCCATATTAAGTCGTCATCTGAAATCCTGAAAGCATATCCTCTTTATGCGAATTTGCAGCTATAAATTCAAGACATCCAAATACACAAAATCCATTCTTACCAACTGCAGTTTTGGCCATTGCTGTGGTTGTCTTTTACCCTTCAAAAAGAGCCCGAAACGTTTGCAGGTCCTGTCGGCACAATAAGAAAGGATGCTTTAAGGCACTGAGTCAGCAGAGCACAATACGGTCTGTGCGCGCAGAAAGGGAGCGGTTAAGAATTATGAGCGTCCACGCGCGGCAACCGATTGGCCCGTGCACCTATTTGGGCTGACTCGTGCACTGACGCGCATCGCATCCCGTGTATATATTGAAGCAGAAACACTCTCACATGAGGCCTGGATTTAAATATCTGCTGAAAACTGTAAACGATGTGCTCCATAATAGTCATAAACTACCACACAGAATGAAGCGCTGTCTTGAATTTAACCGTTATTTATTTTCTTGGCGTACTGTGACGATTCATACTGTGAGAATAACGGGCAGTGACCAGACTGCCACAGTGATCAAAGCCTGTATTGCGGTGATATAGGTCTTTGGGATAAGACATGACACAGCTTTTCCTCTGCTGGCTTAATCCAATTCACCTCAGAGGAAACTAGACACTGTAGAGCATTTGGCTGTCAGACCAATGACAATACTGTAAGTTTTCAGCGCACCCATATTTGAAGCTGTGCACACAAGTGGTGGAACAGACTCAGGCCAAACACATGATTGTGAAAAATGGCAGTTATTTATTTCCCAGGGATGCGGCGTTTATCGACGTAATAGCACCGCTTGTTAAAACACTTTTATGAATTCTCATGTCAAATATGGCTTTCAAACTACAGGGTTCTTCAATGAATTTCGTAAGACATTTGTGACTTCATCCTTATGGTCCGTAT
Organism: Chanos chanos; assembly: GCF_902362185.1. Taxonomy (NCBI): domain Eukaryota; kingdom Metazoa; phylum Chordata; class Actinopteri; order Gonorynchiformes; family Chanidae; genus Chanos; species Chanos chanos. The sequence continues at coordinate 46,672,966 of NC_044502.1, forward strand.
CAACACATTAGTTTGGAGAAATACATTAAAAACACACACATATTCCTGAATACAAATCCAAAATACAGTGGTTAATGGGTTACATGTGAACAATGCTAATCTTTGGCCCACTGTCAAGACACAGACTGAAACAATCAAATCTTTGCAGCGGGATGGTCCCTTTTCTCCATTCAGTCATCCTCTCATCAGCAGCAATGGTAATGTCATTAATACATGACCAACAACTAATGAAATAAATATCCTCTTGTAAAACAAAACAACAAACAACTTGATTCATTACAGTACGAGCAGGTGAGACTTCCCACCAGGTAACCACAATCCTATGAGATTTGGTTCCAGCCCTAATTTGAAAACACCTGGATTCTGCTGTATTCAGGTATCCTCAGGACGCCTGACAAACCGGAGCAGGTGTGTTTGCCCAGATCTGAAGTCAAACCCTGTATATACAATGACTATTTGACAGAACGTTCTGTAACCAGACCTGATATTCAGTGCATAAACATGCCTGACATGTTTTCAGTCAGGTCCTGGGAGTGTTACTGTGTGACAGCTGAAGTCAGTGCTCAGCATGTGTGATATATATGAAGCATTTAAGCAATTAAAATAACCTTGAATCTTGATCTGTATGAAAAGCTATCTGCATTATTCATCTCTCAGGGAGCTGATCTGCTGGACGGTGGTGCTCTTCCTATCCAAACTGAAACACCTTCCTCAGCACGAGCTTTTCTTGGCCACGTTGAGCTTCTTTTTGATGTAGGTGCCCACAAGGATCTGTGGCCGTAGCTGGTAGTTCTGGAGAACGTCGTGCGAGCTGGTCAGCTGGTCTCCTTTCTGGCGGTCCAGCAGAGTCACACACACCACGGCCGCTTGGGACAGCAGGGGACACACATCCGTGTTAGCGTCTGCTTTTGCGCCGTGCAGATACACAGCTTCCACACGGAATACTCAGATACTGTTAAATCAACACTATCAAGTTTCAAGCTTTATTGTCATTTACTACATAACAATGTGGACATCATTATCAGTAACGAAATTCTTGGGCTCGGGGCCAGCTCAGCTTGCACAATGTAGTAAGTAGATAATAATAAAAACAATAAAAGGTAAATATAAAGGTAATATAAAGAGATATATATAAAAAGGAAATATATACATGTGAAATAAATAGAGGAAAGTGACATCTGGGTCATGTAGATCCGTTTTTTGTTTATATAATCCACACTCACCAGAGTAAATCTATTCTGAGTTATATGCAGGTGCAAATGGATTTAAAATAACTCTGAAATGAACTCTGTGGAAATTTTACTCTGAAAAAACAACACTCGGCTAGCATGCTGTGTTATCAGAGCTGGGTATTATGTATTTAATATGGATATATGAGCTTCATTTACACCGATAAAGTCATGCAACACTAACAATACACTAATTAACTAAACTAATAAAAAAACTCAACTACAATACCACACAATTAAAAAAAAACAATCAGTCAACTCTCTCATTTATTCCACTGACAGTATGACTGTAGCAGGGTGTAGTTTTCTAGGAAACTGCTCTAAGATTCGCTCTAAGTTTGTTCATGGAATTAAGCGTACACACTTAATACCTGAAATATACCTCCTATAACTACATCAATTTTATTTCTGGTGAGGGGAAAAAAAATATATATATATATATATATTTTTTCTTCTTGATTAATCTCTATGTGACAACACATGCCAGGCTCCTTCACAGAGAGGCCCTCAGTGAATCTATACCAGACTGCTGTGAGATGGTCAGTGTGTCATCAGAAAAAGACATTTTCACCTCGTAAGTTGCTGAGTTTGCACATGGCGGCGAACACGGACGACTCCATCTCAATGTTTCGCACCCCTGCGGCGTAGGCCTCGGCCAGATAGTTCTGCTTGTCCTCCTCAGTGTATGAGCAGAACGCTCCGTCCAGACGGGCCTGGCCTGTCCAATCAGAACCACATTTGAAAAAGAGACTTCAGTATCAGCGCGATGTCGATATTACAGCAGATCACTTTCAGACGGACAAAAGAGCCCACGTCCAGTGAATGAGATTAAGAGATGATAGAGAACATTATTAAAGCCAGCTTAAAAGAATTCATATGACTGAAGCAACTCAGACATCAAAGCTTTCATTCATTATCTATGTAAACTAATATTCGTAAAGCAAATATGCGTTTCCACGTTATTTTTAGTACGTGGTGGAGAAGGAAAAAAGAACAGGAAAGTTGAGGACGTTTTCGCAGGCTTTTTGCAGCTCTTAGTCTAGTTTAGTTTAGTTTATTTCAAACATGTTATATATATACATATATATTTTATGTACACAGTAAATGTGAGATTAGTGACAGGACTCTGTAACTCTCTGTGAGCCGTGTGATGTGAGATTCGTGACAGGACTCTGTGACTCTGTGAGCCGTGTGATGTGAGATTCGTGACAGGACTCTGTGACTCTCTGTGATCCGTGTGATGTGAGATTTGTGACAGGACTCTGTGAGCCGTGTGGCTCTTCAGTACCTCAGTGGCAGATGTTCTTATCTCTTGACCAACTTCTCATGGACATTAAAACATTAACAATTTCATGTTTTGTAGATTCAGGGCCCTCTATTTGATTTAAAGCTGTTATTTTGCCATGTCTTAAGAAGCACATTGACCTGTTTGACTTCTCACAATGTATCCATTAAACTCACAGCCCGCCAGTGGGCTATCTTCAGCCAATCACACGGCTCTGACTGGGCACACTGGTACATCATTCATGCGATGCACATTTCACATTCAAGTGCTACATTATAAAGCCCATGGGAATCCTCTATAGCAGGAAAACCTGAAAAAGGACTCGTGAGGGAACATTTGGTCCCCTAAACTAAATACCTATTTATTGATTTTCATAGATCCAGGTCTGTGCTTAGTTTTGTGTGGAGCATCAGCCTGCTCTTCCACGGTTCAGCTCCGTCATTCAGTCCAAGCACAAACCCACGGGTGCGGTTGTCTTGACTTGTGTGAGACCGATACCTTCGTAGAAATCCAGCGTGCACATCGTGCTGCCGATGACGGTGTCGAATTCCGCCAGCTCTTTGCTGCACTGGACGAGCTCCTCTGCCAGGTCGGCGTCCAGCTCGGTGCTCCGCACCACCGGCTTCCCCAGCACGACCTGCTCGAACCGAGGCTGGAACATGGCGTCCACCGACTGCTTCGTCACCACCACGGTGCCTGGGTCCAGACCTGAGGAGAACAGCCAATCATATTTCAAATTTTTCCCATTTGGCAGACAAGCTTAGACAGAGTGATCTACATATGACAGGACACAGCAACTTTGCTGGTGTTACACTAATTCTGTAAGTGTTGGGTGTGGAGTATTACAAAGGCTTTTCGGTGTTTGTGTAGTTCATAGTCACCAGAGAGAATGGTATTATGAAAGCATTGAAAAACAGCGCCCTCTTGCAAGAACTCATGGCACATCTAGGAAACTTTACACTGGAACAACACGACACTTATAATTCTCTTGTGTGATGTGTACCCCATCGCACTGGCCACACAGATTTTCTACCCCAGTTCACCCTGCAGCTGTGTGCTAGCACTGTAATCAATATACACCTGCCCCCTAACAATCAATACTGATCAAACCCAGTAGAGCAGCCTATAGGAGGCAGACAATGCCCTCCACTCACACCACAGGCTGCTTCCCGCATGGGCAGGGTGGTTCAATGAAGAGTAAAGCAGTGGGGGTGTGTGTGTGTGTGTGTGTGTGATGTAAGTGTGGGTGTGTGTGTGTGTGTGTGATGTAAGTGTGGGGGTGTGTGTGTGTGTGTGTGTGATGTAATCGTGGGTGTGTGTTGTAATCGTGGGGGTGTGTGTGTGTTGTAATCGTGGGGGTGTGTGTGTGTGTGTGTGTGTGTGTTGTAATCGTGGGTGTGTGTGTGTGTGTGATGCAAGTGTGTGTGTAAGTGTGTGTGTGTGATGCAAGTGTGTGCGTGTGTGTGTGCGTGTGTGTGCGTGTGTGTGCGTGTGTGTGTAAGTGTGTGTATGTGTGTGTGTGTGCGCGTGTGAGTGTGCGTGTGAGTGTGTGTGTGTGTGTGTAAGTGTGGGTGCGTGTGTGTGTGTGTGTAAGTGTGTGTGTGCGTGTGTGTGTGCGTGTAAGTGTGTGTGTGCGTGTGTGTGTGCGTGTGCGTGTGCGTGTGTGTGTGTAAGTGTGGGTGCAGGGACATGCCGATTCCACCGGAGGTCCCGATGCGGATGACGGTGACATCCGTGCAATGAGCGTGGTACAGCAGCTTTATCAGCTCATGCAGCATTATCGATATGGAGGGGATGCCCATCCCGTGCTAAAACACGCACACACACACACAGATCAAAAACACACACACACACACACACACATACAGATCAAAAACACACACACACACACAGGGAGAGAGGGAGGGAGAGAGAGAGAGATATTGCACATGTGCAGGCACAGAATCATCCACGTGACTGTTTTCACACTGAAGGTCTTATACACAACAGACAGCTCCTTAATGGCTACATGCCTGGTTTGTATTCTACCTGTCGCGGAAGTCGCTTTGGATAAAAGTGTCGACAAAATGAATAAGTGTAAATAATTAAGCTGCACCACAATTTGCAATGATACTTCCATTCCACACTAGTGTCCTAAAACAGTAAAAAAAAAAAAAAAGTTTCTCAGTTACTATGTTACCGTGGCAGTTACATTAAGAGCTCAGTCTGGAGTCCAGCAAAATTCATAGATCATATAATACAACTGTAAAAGCAGTAACAGAGATGCAGACACATGATCTGATACGACCTGAACAGAGAACCTGGACTCACGCTGACTGAGAGAACCGGCCCAACTTTATACATGGCGTAACGGTCAGTCCCAGCACAGATATTGGGGTACTCGGCCTTTGGGTTCGCCAGGCCCAGCTCACCAGCAATGTATTCAATGAATGATTTCATTCTCCATGGACTGCCACCAACACACACAAACTGTGAAAAGAAAAATCAAAATATACACTATGAAACTAGAATCATCCAGTTTGCTGTTTATTCATAAGTCAAATGATCTGAGGTTTGCATAACCATGACCACTGCTATCTGTAAAAGTGTAAAACAATTCAACCACACACTAGCTATTTCAAAGACAACCAGAAATCTCTTGGCTCATGTGAAAGCGTTGAGAGAGAAATATGAGGGAGATCTTACTTTAACATCTCCAAACATTGCCTGCAGGTCATGACTGGAGGTGCCCAGGTTAAAGTGGTAGAGAATATCCTCTTTCAGGCTCTGTAGGTGTGGATTATTCACACATATGGAGCTGAGGGGAAGGCATAAGCAATGACACTGGATTTAGGTTCCTCTGTACGATGGACTTCGGAATCTAGTGAATAATCCATGATGTAAGCAGAAACTGCAGATCATAACGTTCATATCTTCATAAAGCTAACTGAAACAGTCGACAGACTGTCTCTGCACAACTAAAACAGGAATTGTTCTTGGGAAGGGCTGCAATCTTTCGGTGTTAATCACTACTGCTACGTGCCAAGAATCAGGACCGTGAACCTGAGGCCGTGGTCTTCACACGACCTCCTGAAAACACCGCTCCCCGTTCCTACTAGTGCCATATTACAAGGTGTATAAGAACAGCAATGGGTATCTCGGATCAGAGTTTTTTTTTTTTTTTTTTGTAATTGTAACATTCCATACAGCTCATATTTCTCCACTAAAAACATGTTTCAGTCCCCGAACAGAGACATGGCCACACATCTGTCCCATACAGTCAATCACGTGGAGCAGACCTAGTTCATACAAGTAAATACACAAATGAATGAACAAATTGATTCTTTCTGCGTTTATCCTTCGGGAAAGCATACCTCTGATCAGCTCCGTTCTTCTCGTCCGCACGTCCGGGTGACATTTTTCTGAGTGCAAAGTAGGAGTAAGTCTCACAGAGCAACTTCTATCATCGCATATCGAGATTAAATTGCGTTTTATGCTCGTCGAGAAAAAAGGTTACAGATTTATATATTGTCGCAATGGGACAGCAATTTCACTGTTGCATTATCACAGACTTTATGACAATTACCACACAGTATTTCATTTAAATTGTCAACGGCACAAACTCGGATTCGTCAGTGCACATACATGACGAAAAGTCGATGAAATTGCCTTACCTTGACAAGGCTGACGGTCAGAAAAGCTAACTAATTCGCTGACTTCAAAGTTCCCGAGTTCAGTCCGGAGACTTGGGCGATGTTTCTGTCGTTAATAAATGTTGAACGGTTGAGGTATTTCGCAGTATTTACGATTTGGTTGCAGTAGCGCCACCCTTTAGGTAGTTGCTACGTGACTCTGCCTCATGAGTGCAAAGTGTATGCATCACAGTCTATGTTAGGGAAAGGATGCAGCGGGATGCGGGCGTGCGCAGATACAGCAGCGTTTACATGCGAACGACAGACCAGTTTGGTTTCAGCTGCTTTTCTAAAACATTTAAATGTCCCAGTTACAGCCCTAGTGGCCGGTCACCTACAGATGACATAAACATGCGTACATCAACTGATCATTACAAAAGTATCGTTCGTGCTAATCGCGCACCGATTCGTAATCTAGGTTTCGCAACTGTTGTTTTGATTTGAGTCAGTAGTACTACTTAACCAGCAGAATTTACACTGAAACTGAAAATAAAGTAGACTGTCAAATTCGCATGGTCTACAGTTAACTGTTATGTTTACATTATAAGTGGTGAATTCATCTAAGCATTTTGGATCATTGCTTAGAGGCAGTTAGTGAGAAAGACGTAGCCTAAACCAGACACGGTCCAGACAAAGTGTTTTTAATGAGAGTACAGAGGGGTGCAGGGTCCTGGGGTTAGACCTCCATTCACAAAAATCACTGGGCTAGGCTAGCGCGCAGTCGCTAGCGGAATAAGCTAATATAAGGGTAGAGGTGCAAATAAAGGGAAAGGGGTGCTACCAGAACTTATTCACAGACAGACAAAAAAACCCAAACGCTTTATGACGAGTTTGTTTTATACAAACAAGTGTTCATCTTGTCTTCAGAGGAACATAATCAAAAGAAAAAGCTTGTAAAGTGACATGAATGACAATACACAAACTCAAATAAAGAACACAGTTCCTTATGATACCGCGGCAAAGTCAACAAAACAGAGCACACAGTCACACTTTGGTAAACACTCTTCCGTCTTTACCGAACACCGCTGTCAAATAAAAATCTTTCTTGTACCTCCATGTTTCCATTGCATTGGTGTAGAGCTCCAAATCCGAAATACTCGACATATATTACCAAAAGCCAATAACTAGTGTTTCAACGTCATCGGACGTGAAGTCGGCATTAGCTGATGTCACACGGGCTCTGCTATTACGCTTAGCCAAGGTACGCTTGACCAACGTTAGCCAAGAGATGAAACGGGATAGTCGTGCGCTTTATATAACACGGTGAAAAGAGATCTGAGGGCTTTAGCCGGTTATCCTGTTCACTACATACCGCAGCATATTACAATCTATAGATTCTTTTGCAAATCTGACTATACCACAGCGCAATGCTTTCCAAATATATGTCCTACTGAGAAACCAAGGCAAGCATCTTGGTCAGACAAAGCTTGACCTTGGGGTGAGCTGACAGTTGGAGTTCGTGGTAACTGAAAGACATCAGACCAAACCCAGAGCATGCCTCATTGAGTCAGAGGTTGAAAATGTCATATTTCCAGAGTTTGACTAAGTGGTTCACAGTGAGGGTTTAAAATATAATTCTGTGGTGGATCTGAATGATGCATCAAATGCTGGACTGTTAGTGATAACAGCAAATCACAGATGGTACAATGGTATGTTTCAGCACATCAAAGTACAGCATCAGTTACAGCGACCAAAAAACTAAACATGTAATACCACAAACAGGCTACAAAATGAAAACAAATGACACTGTGAATGTCTTAAACAAAAACATATAATAATTTGGGCAATTGTTTAGACTCCAGAGCCCACAGTGCCTGGGTTTTTTTTTTGCAATGAATGTGCATCAGAGTGACATCCAGTGGCTTCGCTTGTGAATGGACCCTGCTTTCTTCAGAACTCTCCAGGGGAAAAAAAAAAAAAAGATTTTTGTCTGTCATTTGACCTGGCATTTGGTAGCCACAGGGAATGTGTTTTAGACCCAGTAGCATGTTCAGTAAAATACTGCCACTCAGAGGTCAGACAACCCTGAAAGACAATTAACACACGTTATGCCTTGAAGCATTTTAATTAAAATTTTACTAATGCTTAATGGTACAATCTTTCACATTCTTACTCATTCTGACTGAAATAAGCAATGGTTTCCTGGAGCCCCATTCAGCACAAAACAATACAAATGAGAAACTGAAATTTGTAAACAAAAATATAAACAGGATACTAAACAAGAGAAACTGTTCTACACAGGTTCCAGAAATCTCTCTGGACACAATTTACCCATACTTGACGAACGATCATGGACATTAAATACATCAGCATGTTCATTCTAAAAGGTACTTTAATGAATTTATTATGTTTACAAATGTCAGCCACTCAGAATCATGAGGAATAGAGCACCTGTCAATCATTGCCACACTCATACATCCCATTTCCCATGGCATCTGTTCACAGCCATCATCTGCGCGTCAAAGCTTCTCTGAAAAAAAAAAAGGTCAAAAGTCACCAGGAGGCTCACACGCTGCAGGAAGATGCACAGATACATTTCCCATGCATTCTCTCAGATGTCATGTCGGAACACTGACTGAGCCCTGAGGGTAATGACTTGGTTCTAATCTAGGTAATAATCTCCCATATTAAACGACTGGTTTTTACCTTAAAACCTTATGTGACTACTGACACCTGTAACCGCTGTGCTGACCACCTGAACTGAACTTACGGCCTTTTCCAAAACGACCGGGTGCTCTGGTAAGAAGTCAGGCTTCCTCTTGGCCATGGGTGAGGTTGCCATGCTGAGGAGGAATTCTCGACTGTACAATATTCTCTCTGGACACAATGACAAAGAAAAATAGAATGTGCATGTTATTTCCAACGAAACAATTCAGGATGACACTCAAGAGCAGTGAGACAGACACAACATCGGTGCATTGGCTACGGTGATATCGGGCCAGAATGAACAAGCATTCCAGAACTGTGAGTTAAAAAACACCACTTACAACTTCTGAAGATTCTTCACAATGGCAATGTGCTACAACACTCTTTTTTGGAACCTCCTGATTTTTCACATGCCCATCGCATGAGGCTGAAGGGTACAGCTCTGACCTCTTTACTGCACGTTTACCTTAGTTCAAGTTCAATTTTATTTGTATAGTGCTTTTTACAATCAAAATAGTCTCAAAGCAGCTTTATAGCGATCAGTGCCTGAACCCCCAGTGAACAAGCCCAAGGCAACAGTGGCAAGGAAAGACTCCCTAATGAAGTGAACAGGAGGAAGAAACCTGGGGGGGGCGGGATTCAGTGAGTTATGTGAGACGTGATGCTGTCTGGGGCTGATGTGTTGAAAATGGCTCAAAGTGGGGCAGCCAAGTGCAAATTTTGGTGGAATCTTTCACTTTGTGATACAAGCACCAAATTTCACACAGGGACTCATCAGGGGTTAGTTGATATAAAAGTAACACTAGCCACTTGAAGATCAACCTGTAATGGTAATTATATGACTGAATGTCATGCATTACCAGGGCACGCTGGTGACATCACTACTGTGAAACTCAGCCATGGAGTTCAGTGTCAACTTCTGTAAAGTAATACAGTTAAGTGTCCCAAATGATATCTAATTAGCCCCCGTGTCAGTTAGATCTCCACACCTGAAATGACAGAACGTGCCAGCGAGGGAGAGCGGAGCCAAGGATGACGAGGCTTTGGCCATCTGGATGGTGTACAGATTGCACGGGACTTGAATGACACTGGACGAACGATCGGGCTAGGCACAGGGCAATTTAATGCATGAACCTAAGCCGCATTCCATATAAGAAAGTGCTGAAATGAAGGTGGTGAAAGGATTAATCTTTAACTGTTTATTACCATGTATTCTTGAATATGGCTGACATTGGAGAATCTTCGTCCAAGGGGCAAACAGATTGGAAGAAGCGCTGTCTTTGTCAGCTGGACAAAAAGGAGGATCTTAAGCGTCCACAAATTTCATATAGTACAGAACAGGAAGGCTACCGTATGACTGCAAAAAATGTCCTTCAGTTCAAAGCGTCGAATGCTTTACCAGTCACGCTCGATCCGGTCCGATTAGACGAAGGTCAAGTCAAATGTTTCAGAACGCTTTCGTTGCGAGAAACAGGAACCCGTTTCATCGCTTAGACAAGTCACGACACTGCGACTGGATGACAGAATGAATGAGCGTGCGCGAAACCTGGGTGGTGGAAGACAAAGGTCAGAGGAGGAGATGTTGTGACCCTGGAGTCAGAGTATCATCCTGCTTGTCTGGTGGCTTTGTACAACAGAGAGAGGCCTCAATTCAGGAAACATGAAAATGAAAACGAAACACTGCATGACCACAAAATCAAAGCTATAGCACTTTCTGAACTAGTTACATATATAATTGAAACAGAGTCTGTTGGTGGGGGTACTGATCTGGTAACATTCAAGCTCGCACAGTTGACGACAGTGTATAGGCCTGAATGTCAACTCTTCCAGGCTGAAAAACAAATTAGTGACAATTGCCTGAACTAGAAGCTCATCAGAAAGGGTGAGATGTACTCCTTGCCTTTCATACAGATGTTGGTTTTATTTGAGGTAATGCTGGTGACTACACTGAAGAGACAGTTCTTGCTAATGCTGCAAAGATCATACGAAGGCACATACTTGGTCACAAGTCCAAAACTGAGGGAAATTTACAAACAGGATGTCTTGAATCAGTCCCTACAACACTTCTCCAGTGGATCTGCATGATTGAGCATGAAGCAGACATTAAATCACAGGTGCAATTTGGTGCATCCAAACCAGCTATTGCTATGGCCCAGTGACTCCAGTATAACTGTCATGACTCCAGTATAACTGTCATGCCAGCATCGCAGAAACAGCAGCGCGTCACGGGCATTCAAAAGACAGAGAAACACCATTTCCTGTTCATGCTGGTTTGTCCGTCTTTGCAAAGACCAGAAAAAAAAAACATCTCATTGAAATGTTGCATGATAATGGCCTTAGTATTTCATATGACAGGGTGTTAGACATATCAGCACAACCAGGGGATGCTGTGATCACCAGGTATGTTGAAGATGGTGTAGCATGCCCTCCTGTCTTAAGGAAAGGGTTACTCCCAACAGCCACCATGGACAACACTGACCATAACCCAACTGCCACGATAGAACAGACATCCTCCCATGGGACAAGCATTTCCGTTTTCCAACATCCCAGCTCAGATAACAAAGGTCAGTTACACTCACCACTGTAAATTCAAGGTGGTAAGACAAAAACAATCCCAGACCTTCCTGCCTCATTCACTAATATTCCTCCAGCTGACTTCACTGAGAACAATCCTAGACTTCCTGTTACTGTGTCTCCAGATGTCTCCTCAACGCTCACTCTATTCAAACCAGACTTGACACATGAATATACAGTAAATGGCTTGAAAAGGTCAGGGTCACTGAAGAAGTGAACGACACTGTACATGTGACATGGTCCTCCTAACATGCATCAAAAAAAAAAAAAAAAGAGAGAGATTCACATTTGGAAGTAAGCATCACACCTTTGCTGCCTCCAAGCAGAGATGAAGCTGATTGTGGCCAGAACAAAACATGTGACAGCAAATATTAAGGAAACAGTGGATTTCCTTCATCCAGGACAAGAACCTGTCATAACTACAGACCAGCCAATGTATGCAGTAACTAAGCAGAATTCAGTGACAGTGGCCAGGGTGGTGAAGAGAAGTTTGTTCTCATGTTTGGTGGTCTGCATACAGAGATAGCTGCCCTGAGGTCCATGGGAACACTACTTCAGGGTAAATGGGTGGACAGGTCTGGGGTTGTGTATCAAGGTACAGCAGGTTCGTTCTTGTCAGTAGAGTTCCAAACAGCAGAGTCCCCCAGTTTCAATGGACAATGGAATCGTCCATTTTTTACGCTAATTCGGCCTTTCAGAGAAGCAAAACGGAGCTCTTTCATTTTCTAGCAGATAAAACTGCTGGCGTCCAAACAACAAATACGATCGTTGTGACCTAAGGGGACAGCAGTCCAATCAAGCAATGTGTCTAAACAGTGTGTCTCCCTGTACTCATGAGGAGGCAGATACATGAATGTCTGTGCACGCAAAAGATTCAGTCCTGAATGGCAACAAGGTACTGACGATTAAAGCAAATGACACAGAGGTGATTGCAATAGCAGCATCGTGTTCTCCATCCCTGAAAGAGCTGGGTCTTGCAAAACTGCGGACTGCCTTTAGTCAAGGACGAAGCCTGAAATGGATCCCTGTTCATGAGATCTGCTCTGTACTTGGGCTGGGACAAACAAGAGGAATCCTGTTCTTCCATGCTTTTAGTGGGTGCGATGTGGTCTCAGCATTTCGAGGCAAAGGACAGAAGTCTGCTTGGGACACTTGGAATGTGTATGATCAGACCACAGTCATCTTCTCGAAACGTAGCCAACGTCCACCGGTCACACTGACATGCAGAATTTAGAGAGGCTTGCAGTCACCATGTATGACAGGTCCAGGACTGCTGTAGGACTTAACGAGACATGTCTGGACTTGTTTGTAAGAAGGCAACGGACGTGTAACTCTATTCCACCAACTCAAGATGCCCTCCTGCAACATGCAAAATGTGCTGCCGTGTATGGAGCCAGGCAGCTGTCCGTGGGCCGCGGGACCTGAATCCTAGTGACTGGGGGAGGACAAAGCATGGTGAGGGATGGAAGGTTTGCTGGACGAACTCTCCAACGTGTTGCGAGGTGTTGCCAACAGCTGATGAAATGTGGATGTAAGACTGAATGCCATGGAAGATGCAAATGCCATCGGTTTGGCCTGAGCTGCACTGCACTTTGTAGCTGTGTGTGCCAGTTCTAGGGGTTCAATAGATTCACCATGATGCATCCAGATGCCTAGTACCGTGAAAACTGAATCATCAAGTAAAATATTAGGCAGCTGAGACATTAAATGTCTTAAACCTTCCAAAAATGATGAATAATTCCATCCTACAAACCCACATGTTGCAAAAATAGAATCTCCATGTTTCAGAACATAGGAAATGAACCCTTAAATATTAATTTTGGAAAGTTTGTTTTGACTATATGAGGATAACTGCATCCAGTAGCCATAATTTGGTGGCCATCTTAAAAAATGGGAGCCATACTGGATTTTAATTTGGCTAAAGTTGATTTCTTAATATGCAGCCTAAAGGTGAACCACATGCTTGTGTCACCATCTGAACGACTTGGCTCTTACATACACTGCATACACTGATATCTCTCTTATTCTGGTCAGACAGATGCTGGTTATGATGTGTCCCATGGGCTTGTTCACGTGGTTGGCACTAGAATGAATGACCACGCTAAAGCTGACCAAGTTCTAAGAGAATACAGTCATGCCTGTCAAAATGATCTGGGTTCACCTGTAACATCACAGGTAAGTAAAGGACTAGCAGTAAAGTCAGGAGTTTCTTGACTATTGCTTTAACAGTTCCCTTGTGGAGCATGGCTGTCATGGACCCATACCTAGGGAACCTTTATTGGTTTAAAAAACAAACAAACAAAAACCACTTAAATGCCAATCAAACCTCTGTATGATTGTTGACTCTTACCTCTCTTGGCAGGAGGCTGACTTTGACAGTGTAGCTGCAGTATCTCATAAAACTGCTCCACTCCAATTTTGTTTATCTGTCCAAAAGAGGGCTAAACTTAAAAAAATGCTCATGGTGAAGCAAACCGTTACCAGACACTACAGCAGAGATGAGAAATCAGGTTTGGTGACTGCTCTGTCAAATGACTATATCGACATAGAGTAAATATGAGTGATTTACTGTTTTCTCCTCTGCTGGGAGGCACGGATCAACTTCTGATGTTCTCTGTGGGACTGAAAAGATGCCATAAATCAATACATATGCAGATATTTAAAACTCCAAACCCCTTACTCAAATGAGCCCTTTACACCACGTATCGTTTGATAAACAATTAATCCTATATGTGGTCAACAGGTCGAGCACGTTTCAAATAGAATAGCGGCAACATCACCGATTTACCTTGGTTAATATTCAGTCGTCGCAGAGGCCTTGCTGGCTCCAGATGTCTGACCCTTCTCCTGGACACTTCCATCCCTTTGATGGAAGAATATAAAGCCCAACTGAAAATTCAAAGAGCGATGACTTTCCCCTAAACTAAAAGACTCCATATACAACGCTTATGTCTCTTTAAAACCCAACTGAAATAAAACAACGACAAAAACTACGGCACAGGTCGAAAAACTTGATCTTATGTTGCAAGTTATAAACTACAAGAAGATTTGTATATGTACCAAATGTTATTCCTTTTTTATTCTTGGCATCTGTTGATTAAACGATGTCGTGCGGCTAATCAAACAGCTGTCTGATAAAACTCGGTAACGCTAAAGCCGAATGGGCTTCAAAGAGGATTTCGTTCACAGGCTAAAGCTAGGTTAAGGTATTGTGTTGTATACCGGTCCCTCTGTGAAACAACTAAGCTAGTATAGTCACTGATATGGAAGCTTATTAATCAAATGTGCACAATCTGACAAACTTTGTTTAATTTTGATGTTGTCACAGCGTGGTACATTTTAATCGAATTTAGTCAAGTTAGCTAACGCAACCAGTCCTGTTTGGGTTTGGAAAGGATGTCAGGTAGGTTAACGTTAGCCGGTCGGATATTTAGGTTAAAAATAAAGTTATCCATTAAAAATCAATGTATAATTCGCACTTAAGAAGATCGAAAAGAAAACATTTAACAAACAATATAATAATTAATTATTTAAACATGTCAGAGATTAACCACACAGCTGGTGGGTTTGACATCCTAAATTGACGTTGAATATAAGCTTAAATATGTGAGTTTTCCAGCTGATGGCGAAGTCGTCCTCGACATCAGTGCTAACCAGGCTAAACAAGAACAGCTGAGTATGTCCTTTATTTTATTTTAGTTTTATTGTTGCCGAAACATCGTTAAAGTAAAAATCATTTTGGACATGCTGAGTTCAAAGTTAAACTACAAAAAGGCAAACCAGGTCATTTCATTTTCGTAAAAGTTACCTGATTACGGTATCTGTTCTCCCATCCAAACACCCTTCAATCCCGCTGGTTGCCCTGCCCTGCAAACACTCACACATGCCCCATCAACTCGTGATGCTGTTTTTTCTCGCTACTTTTTTTCTTGTTCAATCCGGGTCTGTGACAGCTCCGGTCCTCTGCATTCAAAAACGCATGCTCTTTCCGACCGAATCACTGTCCTACGTTTTGTTTGGAACAAAATGCTGTTTTTCAGATTGACGTCCGACAGCTACGGTTTAGTAGAAGTAATTAAAATTCTATATAAATTATCCCAAAATAGCAGCGACAATTACTCCCGGTTGCTCAGAAATTGATTTAGTGATGTTCTTGTTACGTCTGGATAGCATCTATTCTAGGCCACCATCTGAAGTGTAAAATACAATAAATACAGTAAAATGTATAGATAAAATACCTTTTGTCCAATGAGCATCACTACAACATCTCTTAACACTGTACATAGTGGCTGACAGCAGTGGTTGCGAAGCACACAAAAGTTTGTGCGAGTTAGGTAACTATATATGCCACTAGAGGGAGCCGCCACACAGTTATCGTACAATAAAGCCTATGCGAGCAATTTCAGTTCGCCAACCAACAGGTAAATCTATCGATTTCAAGATTTTAAAAAGTAGTCAGCTACCATTCAGTGGAACTTGAATTCGATTTATTTTAGTATTCAAAGCGAGACACTGTAGTTTTATTTCGTGTACCATGTACATATCTTACCTGTTCCGCGATTTGTTCCGGTCCCAATCGACTCATTAGGCAATTTGAGAATTGGGCCTCCAGAGTATCCTATTAAGCCCATTCTGGTGGGTAATTATGCCCAAAGTTGTATACCATTAACAAACATAAACAAATCCACTTTAAAAATATCTTTTTCTTTTTGTTTCTCTCTAAAAATGTAATCACATTTATTTACCTTGTCCTAAATTAACATACAAAAAATTAATACACGGTGAATACTTAAATGTAGTCATGAAAATAAACCAACTAACATGAACATTCCAGATAAATTATTAAAAAAATATAAACTAGTTCTAAACTTTTACAGTTGGTCTACAGAACCTTGGAGTCACTGAGTAGGCCTTCTCTTGGTTTGCCTGTAGTATAATTTCAGGCTTTCAAAATAATCCATGTAAACAGTCTCTCTCACACAGTCAACACTGGTACTGTGCACCATGGTAAATATTCTTCTCTCCGCTCAGTGTTGCTGTGGAATCAGATGGTTCTCCTCTCTTACCCCATATTCTGCCGTGTCATGACCAGTAATCTCCACAGCCGAGTGCAGGATGAGACAGGACACCCTTATGCACTAACAGTCTTAGGTCCACTCAGAACCACACAGTTCTTCACACAATACAGATGACTTACAGAATTCTGTTCGAACATGGCTTTGGATGAAGTACAGTGAAGACGACTTCAGGAAAATCATCAATATTTTAATCAGACATTCAAAGGATGATGCAGTATTTGTCTTCATAAAAATATAGCATTTGTAAATCACATTGTATAACATTCTGGTAAGCATTCCAACAAAATATGTCATCATCTTTGCATACGACACAAACATTTAGAGTGAAAACTCAGCTGAATGGTTGTTATCACTTGGAGAAAATACTGACATTGGAGGGGGGGGGGGGGGAGACAAGCCAACAACAGAATTATTAGAAATACATTCGTAAACAAACACCACAAGGCTACAAAACAAATATGTAATCAACTGGCACACGAAACCTCAGAAATCAAACTGCACATTTTAGTCCAAATGATCCATTTATGCAGCAGATTTTGCATCAACAACTTTCTCTCCACCTTGGAGAAGTACCCAACAGAAGCATGACTTAAGTTCAGCGCTTGTTTAACAGACAAAGAATGGCCTTTTCCCAAACCTTGAATGACAGCGGTTTGAAAGGGCAAGTAAACAAATAAATGCATCCATATTTACACAAACACCACTTTGATTTTTCTCGTGCCAATGGGTCTTCCGCTTAATTCTCTGACAGCGGTCACTGCCTCACTGTGACACTCAAACACCACAGTGGCTGAGCCTTTGGGAACTCCATTCCTATCGTACTGCAACGACACGGACCCCGGAATCACCTTGTAGCCGTAGCAGAAATCATAGATTTCATCGATCGTGATCGGTAACGGTAAGTTGAGCAACTTTAGACAAGTTGGTCCATCGAACTGTTGCCCGGAGGGCCCTAATCCGCGATGACTGGTCTCGTCCACTTGGCCCCTGAACTTGTCACGACTGTCCAGGGGAGATTCAAACTGATGACCACTTCCATAAGAAGGCATGTCAGACAAACGGTCATAGACATCCTGTCTCACCATAGCATCTGGGTGCATCCCATCACAAGGAAACCGAGGCTCGTCGCCGTATGTCTCCGTGAAGCTCCTCGGCGAGTTTGTCTCCAAGGGATCATCCATTACCTGATCCATAACACCGAACTCACGCACCTGAGCCCAAGAGATGCACTTCAACATCACTTCTGAGCCAAGAAACCTCTGCCCGTTCAGGGACTGTGCCATGGATGCCTCTTCCTCCGTCTGGAAGATCAGCAGAGCTTCACCAAGCCCGGCCCCTCTCTCGTCTCGGAGCAGGATCACCTTGTCCTCAGAGAGACGAAAGCCGTGGAAGAAGTCCGTGATTTCCACTTTGCGGACGTCAAAGGGCAAATTGCGAACGTAGAGGCATCTCCTTTCCGACTCTCGTAAGTCTTCACGTGGCTCCGATCTCTCCGAAGATCTGCTGTACCTTCTGTGGTCTTCTCTGGCCAACATTGCAACCATCTTTTCTCTGGAAATGGGAGAAGCGTACAGAGTCCTGTTCCGAAAACTTCGCTTGTGCTGAGCCAGGCAAGTACAGTAATCCTTCAGGTTTCCCAGAACTAGGATCACAGCCCTCATCCTGTTCCCCTCCTTGTCGAGAACGTAGACAATTTGTTCATCTTTGAGGGCAATGGGATGGAAAAACTCCTTAATATCCCTTTTTTCAACAGCATACGAAAGGTTTTCAAGCAGGACACACAACTCCTCTTTAGGAGGAGACTGAGACTGAGACCGTGACCGATAGGCGAAAGGAGAACGAGATCTCGACCGATCTGGAGCGTAATTTCTCTGACCATGAGACGAATCAGCCACTGAGTCATAACCCACTCTGAGGTCTGACTGGACGGATCCACTTGCTTTCAACCACTGCTGTTCAGTGCACGGTTTCAGTTTGATAAAGCGCTGTCCGATGTACTGCCGATCCCTCTTCATGCCTTCCACAGCATCTTCCTTGGTGGCAAACTTGACCAAGCCACATCCATTAAACATACCACGATGGTTCCTCAGAAAGATGATATCCTCAATTTGCAAACCCTCAAAAAACAGTCGGACATTTTCTTTGGTGGTGGAGAACGGCATGCCAATCAACTGCAGACACGAGCCCTTGCTGTTTTCTACAACAGCCTCTCTCATTTGACCAGGATGAGTTGCTGAACCTAGCCTGTTCCCCATCTCTAGGTCAGCTCTTCTCATTTTTGCCTTCTCTCTGAACGGCGACGGACCCGAATTGACAGCTGGTCTTCTGGCACCTTCCTTGTAGACCCTCTTAGCGTTCAGTTCGGGTTTTCTCTTCGTGCTGGCTTCCAGAACGTTGTGCATTTCCGATTTGCTACTCAAAAGCAAATTGATCGGAGAGCCTTTGATGCAGCCCCCCGAGCGAGTCATCGCTCTTCTCGCATCCTCATCGGACGCAAAGATAATGAACGCCTCACCCAACTCTCCACCAATTATATGCACCCCCCCATCGGGAATCCTGAGGCCCGTGAAGAAACTGCGAATATCCTCAGAACCAGCTGTGACTCTGAGTCCCTGTAAGCGGATGACCACCGCCATGAAGACAAGTACTAACAACAGGACCTGCAGACAGAAAAGGGGGCACACAGAACAAGAGTTATCGCACACACACACACAAGGACCGGGCCCACCACACACCACACCACACCACAAAAGATGAAGAGAAACTTCCACCATGAAAGTACTCCACCATCCCTCCCCCCCGATGATTCAAAAATGCCAAACTCAAGAGGATCTTTTTATGGATTAATAACGTCTGGCGGCGACACGTCAGTTTGACAGAGAAGGGGGCGAATAAGATAACTGAGAGGGCGTGTCCCTCAGTGACCTGCAGATGAGCCCTCAGTGGGGCGTAGCTATGGCAACAATCACACTGCGTGATTAATCAAATTCATCTCATTGGGTTTGTCAATCAATTTTACAAATGTAACAATTCACCATCTCAAAGTACTTATGAGCCAAAATTGGTTCAGTGACCTGAATCAAACAGAAAATGCATAACCATACTTTTACTCCTTCTCAGCCATCCGAGCATTATTAAACGTCAGATAAGTCCCCATTAGTGTGTCAGCCATGAGGTGAGTCTCCTAAAGAGATCACCTTTACATCATCACCAGCCTTAGCGATGCATTTACCAAAAATCAAAAACGAAATTGGTCCAAAATTAAGCTGCTGTATTAGGTGATGATGCAAGACATATGTCAAAATTTAAGTGCTCTTCGGAAGAATCTCAAACGATTAAAAGAACAAGACACAAAACCAGCATAACCTTCAGCAAATTAAGTTTGAACTGCCAAACCATAATCACCTCCACAATAACCATGTTCATGCTTTTAAACCAATCCATTATTTATTTCCTACTGGTCGTTAGCATAATTTCAACTGCACCGACCGTTCGGGATTATTGTATCATGAGACACAAACGACAATCACCAAACATGCACGAGGCAAGCCACACTGAGTTAAAAGTTTATTGTTCTTTGCCCACAGCAATTTTGAATTTCGTGGAGGAAATTCAGTAAAATATGCAGGTCAACGCGCCCGCCAGAGACAGAAAGAGAAAGAGAGAGAGAAAGCGAGCGCGGACATGTTCCATTCACAACCCTTCTTCAAATCGACTTGAGAGAAACAAACAACTATCAAACAAAATTATATTGTTGATCTAATTAGGAAATTAAACGTTTGATACACACTATATCCACTGAAGAAGAATAGTCAGTGAGACAAAGACCGCCTGCCAACTACTGACTAATGAACCAAATGTTCTCAAAATCCGTTTCAAGCTACAACATTGACACAAGTACAAACAGTCAGCATGTCGAAGACCCCGTACAGCCAAGTCTAATATTGGTTATTAGGACACTGTCGATCGTATGTACGCTCTCTACTGCTCCAGCACAGCTAATCCATAATCAAAGCCAAGACAGCTGCCAAGCTAGATATTATCCCTGTAAAACCAGGGGCCATCCAGCAATGCAGCGAGAATAACCAGGTAATACCATTCATAAGAGGACAAAATCCCAAGTCACAATCGTCGACAACAGTGAAATAAGCACACAGGGACTCAAATATTCCACAAAGACAAAGGATTCCCGTATGAACGAATAATTTTGTACAAGCGACGTGGTGGATCTTCTCGGCCCGCTGCTAGCATAGCGCTAGTTACCTTGCATTCTAAGGACAGTAGATTAACTAAGGCTAGTCTGGGTGCAGTAAGAGCATTGTTCAGTGTAACTTACAAGATCACGAACAAGAAACAAGTCCCAAATATATTAGTCGAGCTGATTAATATGATGTTGAACTGGAGATTCTCGGGTAGAAAACATAAATTTATGTTCTTCTACTCTGATTTGCAGCATACATACTCCAACAGTTGCGCCATTTACCTGACTTGCTCGCTATGCGAACTGGTTTCTCTTTACAGCGTAATCTACGGAAGCCTGCAGGCAACAGAGACGGGACAAAGACGACTCAATACTTTATTACGACCTGGACATGTTTGAGAGTCTTTTACGATGAAGTGAAACATACAGCTCTACATTCATGGAGACTGAAAGTTTCTGAAATTAACAATATTTTATATTAAATATTACAACATGACAACAGCCTGTTAATCAGTAAATAGAACGAATTCTGACACAGAACTGTTGAAAGCAATTTTTGAGATTTCCCTCGGTTTAACGCGCAACTATGTCCACTCTCATTCTTAGGGAAAACAAACAAACAAATAAATAAACAAACAAACTATTTTAAGGCGCAATTTGGTTTGTTGATTTTTATATTTATTACAAAAACTGACCTAAATAGACACTTAAAATTGTGGTGTGGATCTCGTGATCCAAGCTTCCCTTCCGTTCAAAACAACATAATTTCATTTCTCTGGTCGCATTACATGCTGAGGTGACGTAGTTACCAATTTAGCAATTAAGCGGAGGATGTAATTCAACATTTTAACTAATGCCTATGCACTCTAACTGAACTTAAAAATGTTCCTCTTTCCAATCATTCTGGAAATGAATAAGAAAAGCAGTGTTCTTTCTCCTTCCTTTCACAAACCTCTTGGTTTTTTTTGGGGGGGGAGGGGGTATTAATTTCATCTGACTTCTCTCAGCATAGTACATCTGTCTATCTGTTGTCTGTGAAACAAATTTCTCCATACAGAAATCAAATTGCATCAACAGATCTTCTCGTCCAACAGAGGATCAGATTGTGCTGTCATGGCGTCACTGCCGGTCATACTCCAGAATGACATCAGAGACTGCGTCCACGGCCAGCTGGAAATCTTGGCGCTCAACACCATAGTTCTCATACCAGTGCAGGTAGGCCCCTACGGCAATCTTAAGACTTGCCCGCTGGACAACGTGCTCCAGCAGTCTGGATACGCTGCTGTGATTGGAGCAAACCGTGAGGAGGCGGGACGAGAAGGACGTGCCCACTTCGTTACAGGGATCTGGGAAGAAAAAAAAAAAATCAGGAGCTAAAACACAGGATCTTATTCTGGTCCTGATCCAACACATTTGGGTCTCATATTTTGAGAGCCATCAGGACTTTGATTTGCTGAATGAGGCACATTACATGTGCCTGTTTTAAAAACATTTAAAGTCATAAGAATATATTACGATATATTTGAACTAGCTGACACAGAACACTTTGAAATAAAGTGCAGTAGAAAGCGTCCAAGGCTGCTCCTCACACAGGCTGTAAGAATGGGGATCAGGAGGACCAGTAAAATAACGCTTTCAACACAGTCATAAACACACAGTCTGCCAGGTAATGTCCTCTATCAGACACAGTCATAAACACACAGTCTGCCAGGTAATGTCCTCTATCAGATACAGTCATGAGCACACAGTCTGCCAGGTAATGTCCTCTATCAGATACAGTCATAAACACACAGTCTGCCAGGTAATGTCCTCTATCAGATACAGTCATAAACACACAGTCTGCCAGGTAATGTCCTCTATCAGATACAGTCATAAACACACAGTCTGCCAGGTAATGTCCTCTATCAGATACAGTCATAAACACACAGTCTGCCAGGTAATGTCCTCTATCAGATACAGTCATAAGCACACAGTCTGCCAGGTAATGTCCTCTATCAGATACAGTCATAAGCACACAGTCTGCCAGATAATGTCCTCTATCAGACACAGTCATAAACACAGTCTGCCAGGTAATGTCCTCTATCAGATACAATACAGTTACGTTCAATCACTCACCATCACACACAAACTAAACTAAACACTAACCTGTCCAGTAGTCAACAGGAAAAGGATTCCACTGAACACAGCGATGTCCTTGTTTCAGCTTCTTCAGGGCATTGCCCATGATAAAGGAGTTATCCTGGTCACCACGGGCAACTGCAAGGACCGCCCGACTGCTATACTGAAGACTGTGATAAGGCATCCCAACATAGCACAGAAAAGCTACAGAACAGTGTTTGCAAATCTGACATTTGCACAAGACAATATTTTCACAGTCCCTCTAGAACAGCCTTGTTACCATTTAAACTCTACAGACAAAGATCAATTGAATCAGTGAGATTTGCATTAAATCTCAAGGCATAAAACAGATTTGCATGGTAAAAAGGGATTATGAATGACATTTACATAATCTCATATCTATTAAAATGAGCCAATCCAAGCCATGCCGCCTTGAGAACATGGGGTAAATAAACATACAGGAACACTTCACTAAACCAAGCCTGAAGTCAAAGCACAGAGTGACACTGCGTGTGTCAGGATACAGGTTTCCCAGTAGGTGAGAGCTGAGGTAGAGACTGGAGTGTGCTGCTTACCAAACGATCCCAGTGCACACTTTCACTGACAAAACACACAACCACAGTTAGTGCATTATTTGAACACAGAATCTGGCTTAAAATAATGACAAATAATACAGATTTACTGCGAAATGTAATATACAGTAAATTAAGGAACAATGCTTGAATAAGGCCGCGAAAAGTCTAGTATTTCAAAAAAGGGATTTGAGCTGTTGCTAAAATATTCACTTTTTAACATAAACCAAGGCAACGACACTTAAGAGGTGGAAATGACTTCACAATAACCTGTCAAGACCACGAATCAGCACATTATCACATGTCGGCTATTTTCCTCTGAGCCAGTCTCTTACCATGAGCAGACCCAAACGTGAGAGAACATGCCACAAAAGGTGCCACTGACTAACCTGGCACAAGCCTGAGTGGAGTATAGGAGTTTGGCTGCAGGCAAAGGGCACACTGATCGAATCAACTCCCAGGGCTCTGCTCCTAAACTCAGGCCACTGGGCAAAAAGAGACAGACAGGTAAAAAGAGACAGACAGGTAAAAAGTACAGGAAGCAGGAGGAGGACACTGAATTTCCATACTGAGCATGTAACAGCAGACCAGCAGCACTCTGTGTACAAGCAATGCAGAACAAACACGTTACCCATGTTATGACATTCATTTTCATAGCCAGTGTTTGGATTGTTCCTACCTCTTTGTGTGGAGGCTTTGAACTGGCATTAGGAGCCCAGCAACACAAGAAGCAATGTGTGTATTCACTGCAGAAAATGACCCCTGTGTCGGGCCACTGGACGGGCTGGGAGGCCCCAGAGTCGGCCTGCGTGGTACTCCAGCAGAGGAGAGTGCATAATCATTATCAAACAAGAGCAGACAATCAACCGACCTGTCACAGAGGGAAAACCCAGTCACCGATAATTAAATACATAGAACAACTACATACTGCTTTGCTAATCAGCAGTGGATTAATTCAGTAAACAAATCTCTTCTTAATGTAAAGATAATTAACTTAGTTAAAAACAGAATCCTGCCAAACACATCTCACAGAGTGTTGGGCTGAGTGATGGGGCAGTGAGAGACAGACCTATCCAGTAAATGAGAGACCTGTGTAGTGAGAGAAAGACCTGTGCAGTGAGAGAGAGACCTGTGCAGTGAGAGAGAGACCTGTGCAGTGAGAGTGTTGGGCTGAGTGACGGGGCAGTGAGAGAGAGACCTGTGCAGTGAGAGAGAGACCTGTGCAGTGAGAGACAGACCCGTGCAGCGAGAGAGAGACCCGTGCAGTGAGAGAGACCTGTGCAGTGAGAGTGTTCGGCTGAGTGACGGGGCAGTGAGAGAGAGACCTGCGCAGTGAGAGAGAGACCCGTGCAGTGAGAGAGACCTGTGCAGTGAGAGAGACCTGTGCAGTGAGAGTGTTGGGCTGAGTGATGGGACAGTGAGAGAGAGACCTGTGCAGTGAGAGAGAAACCCGTGCAGTGAGAGAGTCCTGTGCAGTGAGAGAGACCTGTGCAGTGAGAGTGTTGGGCTGAGTGACGGGGCAGTGAGAGAGAGACCTGTGCAGTGAGAGACAGACCCGTGCAGTGAGAGAGAGACCTGTGCAGTGAGAGAGAGACCTGTGCAGTGAGAGTGTTGGGCTGAGTGATGGGACAGTGAGAGACAGACCTGTGCAGCGAGAGAGAGACCTGTGCAGTGAGAGAGAGACCCGTGCAGTGAGAGAGAGACCCGTGCAGTGAGAGAGAGACCCGTGCAGTGAGAGAGAGACCTGTGCAGTGAGAGAGAGACCTGTGCAGTGAGAGTGTTGGGCTGAGTGATGGGACAGTGAGAGACAGACCTCTGCAGTGAGAGAGAGACCTGTGCAGTGAGAGAGAGACCTGTGCAGTGAGAGTGTTGGGCTAAGTGACGGGGCAGTGAGAGACAGACCTGTGCAGTGAGAGAGAGACCTGTGCAGTGAGAGAGAGACCTGTGCAGTGAGAGAGAGACCTGTGCAGTGAGAGTGTTGGGCTGAGTGACGGGGCAGTGAGAGAGAGACCTGTGCAGTGAAGCCAGGCTCAGCAGAGTGTTGTAGTGCTGAAGTGGACTCTCTCCACTCTGATGGGCCATCACTGACACTGTAAGGATATGGGCCAGGGGAAACTCCTCTCTGATCTCTTCACACAGCCGTGAACCAAGTCCTGCCACCAAAAACACCTGGTCATGTGATTTCAAATATCCTACATCTCAATAAACAACACTGGCAAACTTTGAGACAGGCAAAAGCACTCTGCTTGTTCTCACAGCCTGAAGGTTTCTTGTCCAACTTCATTCTGTGTTTGTAATACTAACCAGACCCTGTGCCTCCACTGAGACTGTGGAACAGCACAGTTCCACCGAAGTAATCTCGTCTTTCTGCCTCACGGCGAATGGACTCCATCGCCTCAAGGAGCAGTTTGTTCTCTCCTGCACCACGGTGTCCATGGTACCCTATAATGGATTTTTAAAAAAAAAATATGAGTACACACTCAATGTATCAGTAAAATGATCAAAAGATAATATGATACAAATATTTATATGTAAAATATGTCTGCTGAAAACCTTGTTTTGTTTGTTGTTTCTTTCCTCTCTCAAAATCGTCTCCGACATTTTGATAGATTTTTGATGCTATTTTGGAGCCTTCTGAGTTGGGGTCCTTTATTACTTATAATCATTTTGGAGACAGATTTCAGCAGTAGCTAGCTGCTTAAAAGATATGTGGATGCAGAAAATAATCTAAAGTTTTTCAAAATAAAAAAATAAGATGGCATATCTAGAGTAATTTTGACTTAATTTCTGTTCTAAAACCTATTTAATGACGTGTTTGTCGTGCCCTCCTCACCGTATGCCCAGTTGGTTCCCCTTCCTCCTTTTCCCTGCACAATGTTACACTGACGGAGTTTTCTGAACAAACAAAATCAACAAAACACACTATTACCGAAGGGAGAATAATAACTGTAACAGTAAGAACACAGTATGTTTTTCATTTCCGATAGAAAACGGTTAGGAAGTTACTTGGCTTTTAGAAACTGGCTCGCTCCTCTAAGGACTTTGGACTCACTGTCCACACACACTGCTGCTAGTGTCCCATCCTTGGTACTGAACGGACATCTGCTAAATTGGACAGACCAAGCAAGCAGTCACCGTAAAATAAATAAATAAATGAATAAATAAATAGAAAATCAACAGCGGAATGTTTCTAATTAGAAACAATCAAAGGTATGACAAGAGATCACGTCCATCACCTGTATTTGCACTGTTTTGCCCGCTTTCTAAGCTGCCCCCACCACTCAAAGCCCAGCTGGTTTCCACACTGTCCAACCTGAAGCACGACCGCAGACATGGTCGTGGTCTTTTCAGTATGTGCAGGAAAATACGGTATGTATGTACAATGTTAAAATTAAGTTTATTTTTGAAAAGGCAAAACATTTCACATGTTTACTGAAAATCTGCAGTAATCTAACACGTGGAGCGATGCAAATAGGTTTAGTAATTGTGTAAGTACTGTATTTAGTTGACTAAAAATGAAACATTAGAACATCAAGACAACTGAGTTAAAAACATATCACTACGGCACAAAGAGATTCCTGATTTCA
Source organism: Chanos chanos (assembly GCF_902362185.1). Classification (NCBI taxonomy): domain Eukaryota; kingdom Metazoa; phylum Chordata; class Actinopteri; order Gonorynchiformes; family Chanidae; genus Chanos; species Chanos chanos. The sequence continues at coordinate 46,699,927 of NC_044502.1, forward strand.
GTTCTCCACCAACCGCAACAGAGACCAGCTTCACGTGTTGGTATCCACAGGTGCAGCAACGCAGCGCCCATAATCCATATCAGTCCATCAAGGTATATAACCATACAAACGTTATCACAAACCTGCCTAGCTGCAGAAAACTTCTTAAAACCCAAACAAAACTCCCGCTACCGCCGTAACAACAATGGCGTCACTGTCAGTACTGTCACAACTAATGTTTGAGTCATTGTGTATAAAAATGAAAAGCACTTCACGCCACTTTTTGTTTGTGTGTTTGTCATTGGGTTCGGACGCATGTGTAGTGCCTTCAATTTTATGCCACAACGGCGATTTTGGCTGGCATTTAACATTTATAAATAAACTAAACCTAACCTTTCAACAGAGGGTTAACACATTCGAAATACACTCCACACCTCATTTGAATAGTGTCAAACCTCTTCTTTTCAACTTCAGATCTTCTGTCCTTCTGAGGTCGTCATTCCATGAGGTGCAATATTTGACCACTGGTTCAGTTGCGGATGGTTGTTTCTTTGCTTGCTGGGGCTTTTCTCGAAAGACAAAAACGTTCATCTGCAAGCTTAGGGACCTTATCATGGCATGAGTTTGGTCGTTAGAGGAGGAGTCCTAACCGGTGTATTGTACCGAGTCGACAAGACCATCACAAGCTGCCTTTGGTCGCCTGGTCCGTCAAACACAAAGGTAGCAGCTTTTTGAAACCAGTCGGAGGATTTTTCTAAGGAGTGCACGAGAGACATCTAACAGGCATGTGCTGCAGTCATTAGATGAATGTGCGATTAACTATTTGACATATAAACACAGCTGGCAAACCTTTGCTGTAATAAAAACCTTGGCGAAGGCTAACAAGAGCCCAATTATTTTGGAGAGCACTTTAGCTGGCTGGCTAAAACTAGCTTAGCAGAAGCTAACCCGTGTGGATTTGACGTCTGGATGTTTATAAAGCAGGTTAAGAGGCTATTGCCTGTTGGTGTCGAAGATGGGGGAATTTTCTGAGCCAGAACACTATCCAAAGTGAGTATTTGACACAAGGTATTTATTTTCTATACGTTTGTCATGTCAGTCAAACTCAGAGAGCATCATGAGAACCAACAATTAATTCTAAATATTGATTACTTAGCATAGCAAATTAGCTGGACTGATAGGTTAGTTGCTAAACTAGCTAGCTAGCTAAATCTCTAGCTAGCTTCAACTTTGTTGGGTAAGCTTCGCTGTCTACAAGTCCCAATTAATTATCCGTACCCTACTATAGCAAATAATATGTATAAGAATACGGTTAATGTAATGAGTTGTTAAGTGACTAAAATTAATGTGTAGATAGGTATATAATATAACGTCTCAGGGGGTGACAACAGTCGAGCCGCACATCACCCCGGTTGCTAGCAACAACATGGAGTGATAAATCAATTAACCCTAGTTACTCACCTAGCTCGTTGGCTGCTGTGTTTCATTAAGGTAGTGATAAACCGTTCATGAGGCAGACCCTCCTGTCCTTAATGTTCAAGGAGAAGCCATCATGGCGGGACGGAGGTTAACATTTGAGATGTAGAGCAGAAAGGGTAAAACTAAAGGCACCCATTGATATAAGGCCCGTTAGTAGGCCTTAAATCCACGATGTAAATTTGACAAACTCCTCTGCTCTTTATCACCACTTCCTATCAAAACTGTAGAGGTTAACATCCTCAGTTCATTCATGCTTTATTTAGTGTGTGTACTCTCACAATGAATCGAGTACTTAGTAACTGGCAATGTTTCATGTCAAGTAAATAAAAGCACATTATGTTGACACTGTCGACATTTTGGGAAACCCCTCTCTCACCCTCCCCCAGTTTCTTATCACACACTAGGGCCATAAGTAACGTTTGCTGTTTTGTTGTTAATGCTCACTAGTACACCACTGAAGACGTCAAGAATGTTTCATGCAACGAAACTCATTTTGTTCGCAGATGGGTTTTTTTTTCACACGCGAAATATTCGGTATTTCCAAGGCATGTAATTAACGTGCCAGTATATTCCATACTTGCACACGTTATCCAGTTCTTTGCTTGAGAACAAGCGGGCAAGCTTTTAAGGAAAGAAATGGCCTCTCTCTTGCCACATTGAGACAATAGCCCGAGACATTGATTTCACTCACTTTTTATTAGATACCTAAGCAGCGTGCAATGTATTTTTATACTCTTATCTTTGTGTCAAGTAGAGGCGGTCTTTTTTCTGTTGTCCACTAACTATGCTGTGGCCAGCCGACCTGTGACGTGAGATACCGACTTACACTTGTTTTTTTTTTTTTTAGGTAATACGAATTAATGATGTGGTGTTGGAATTTAAAGACCTATTTTTGGCGTGGCACAGTTACCTGCAGGCTAATAGTTTTCTGTCATTATCTGTGAACATCAAATTTGGATCATTTCTTCTGTTAATAGAGGACAGTACCCTCTTCTCTCACAAATTGTCAGTTTCTTTCTGCTACTATTTGCTGAGTCCGCTACTGATTTTTTTTTTCTTCACACTGTTAAGTTTAAAGGATGGACATCTCTTATTTTTACCTTTCTCATGTCTACCTCAGTACCACTGAATCAGTGTGTTTGTAAGCGGAGTACAAAGCTGGACCAATCTCTTTCATTCTCAGGTGTGACCTCACTTTGGAGGGCTTGCAGCTCTGAGTCTGTTTGCTCTACTGAAGCAGCTCCCCCACTCCCCACCCCCCCACCCTCAGCCGAGCTGCTCTTGCCAGACCTGCCTCAAAATGGATGCGGTGGTGAACTCTGAGCTCAGGTACTTGTCTCAAATACTGCTGAACAACTTTGTATTGATTAAAGCTATTTTCACACACTGCCGTCACACCCTAAAACCACTCTTGCTCCAGAGGCATAAAATATTCAGAGCTGAGTATTATTGATGACCGAGTGCAAGATTCTGTCCGGTTTAAGGGATTTTCTACAATTCTGAAGTTCATTTACTCTTGGATTGTGCTGTGAATTACCTCTGTAAGTTCTAAACTAGGCACCATGCTTGTCCAGTCATTAATTATGGTTGGCTGATACACATGTAGTCAAATTCTTCGCCCCAAAGAATTGTGAATGTGCATTTTCTAAATGTGAGTTTGCTAAGGAAGTAACTGAAAAAAGAGTGCTCCAAGCATGCTTCAGCCCAGCTATGCAAATGAAGGGAAAATGCGTTGGATAGTGCAGTCAGCAGTACATGTAAATACTCTCACCCAGAACACTACTAATGACACTAACCTAAGCCAGAGCACTCGGATGCACATTTAATGAACAATGTGAAGCAGTCATATTGAAGAGGAACATATTATGTGCGAAAATGTCAGTCTCTTCATTTAGTCTATTAAATATGCTTAGCATCTGTGGACATTTCCTGGATTAGGAGCACTGTAACGGGCTAGGCAGTTGACACTGTAGTCTCAGAGTCCAGTGTGTGAAAGCTACTGAGTGGGAACTCACCCCTCACTGAGAGTAGAACTGCATTAGCCAATCAATTTAAATAACAGCTGGCCAAATTTTGGCATAGTTTTATGTATGTTTGGCTTGTGATGACATCACGCTGTCTTTGATGCTGGAATGGGAAGTCACTTTCCGTGGAATTCTAATACTTGGGCCTCCTGTTCAAGGGGATGAATTGGTTGTCTCTCAAAAGGAATTTCAGATAACTGAGCTCACGGGATATAAATAGTACAGAGCAAGCTGCCGTTTTAGAACTTATGATTATCCCAGAGTGTCGTTCCACCTAAATCTGCTCCACCTGCTTCAATAGAAACTGTCAGATTTCATTCTTTCTGTCTCACCTGCTGCTCTGGACCCAAACTGTCTCATCTGTAGGCTTAACTCAGTATGCCCTATGTCAGGGTTCTTCTGAGATGTTGCGTGTCGAAGTGACATTTCCGGTTCTCCCTGTGATTGTGTGTTCTAGACTATTTGAGGTTGGTTAATTTGGCAGCGCCCGTGTTACTGTTGAAGTGTTGGTTGCCATGGAATCAGTAAACCTCAAACAGATTGAACAAGGGAAGTAGGTACACATTCCACTGGACCAAGACAGTGCAAGGGGGGGGGGGGTGGTAAACCCCAGATGACTGAAACTGTATTTTTACCATTCAGTTCAGAACTAATGTCTTCCATGAATGAGTTCATTCCAGTAAGGTCAAAGACGTGCAGGCAGTCAAGTTTTTAGTCAAATTGCAACTATTTGCTGATACAGCAAGTTATTAGCTCTGCACTCTATGACAACAGTTTCTTTTTCATGTAGGTTGTAGACAAAAGTGTATCTTTGGTGAGGGTGTTATATAGGCACAGCAGAAAATAACAGGTGTGTCAGTACAATGCAGCTGAATGGTCACAGTGAAGCTGGAGTGACCGATATCAGTACATGAATGGAAAAGGCAAGAGATCTGATCTACCAGTGCAGTGATAATGACGGAGGGAAAAAAAACAGTTCCCTTCCTTTTTGTAACGCCATCATTGTGGTGGTACCACTATGAAGGTCAAAGGGAAAAAAGGAGTCCCAGAGGGGCATGTAACCCAGTTGTTGCCTAGCAGCCTTATTTTTTCTCCTTCAGAAAACGACAACGGCGCTGTTCTCTTTTAGTTCAAAGCCTGTGTTATCCAAGTGCTGTAACTGCAAAAAAGACTAAATATAACACATTTCCCCATTGCCCATGGACTGCAACCTATCTACAGATGTTGGGCAGTCTTTTTTTCTTTTTCCTTTTTCATTCTCTTTTCTCCCGACACATTGATTCTTATACGGAAACCTTTGGGGTGATTTCTCTGGATAGAATTACACCTAATCTGGTACTAATTTTAATCCCCAATAGAGGTTCTCAGTTTCAAAATGTAATTAACTCCAGGAGTTATCTTGCTTCACGTTGAGGAAATCAGGCTTCAAGTGAGATGTCTGATCAATACTCCATTCACAGAGATCGAGACCAAATTTGCACCTCATAAAGTAACCAGTTCTCTTCGCTGTCCAACATGTGTATATACATTTGTCCAAGTTTAACAACCCAAGATTTTGTCGGATGTGTATTAAGTTAAAAATGACCTGTGTTCTTTTTCCCTATTCCTTGCATGTCGACCTTCTTTGGCCACAGGGAAGAAGCGCATGATGGTTCGGTAAGTCTAACGTCGGTTGTCGAATGTTCATTTGCTGGATTTCTTTACTCTTGATCAGCTGCTTAAGACAATGAATAACAGCTCAACAAATGTCAGTCCATGCTAGTAATAAATCTCTCCTGGTTTTTTTTTTTTCCCTGTCTTTTCTGCCTAGATTAATGTTGAAAGCCTCCCGAAGCAAGTCATATTCAAAAGCCTTGCTCCAAGGGTTGTCTTGTCAAACCGTCTTCTGCCCAAGGGCACCAAGACCAAGGTGAATCTGGAGGAGCAGGGGCGACAGAAGGTCTCCTTCAGCCTAAACCAGATAAAGACAAAACCACGACAGAACGTATTCCTATCTCCCCCAAGCCCAGAAAAAACTCAGAACGAACTCTCGTCACCTACACTGTCTGTGACCTCACCCACCGTGGATTTGGTCGGACAGTTTACTGAGGGCACAAATGAAGAAGTAGATGCACCTGTGGGAGGGCCAGTCATGGCTGAGTCCCAGACACACCAGCCGTCAGTCTCCTTGCTCCCTAAATGCAAAGTGGACCTGGGAAGAATGCACTTCAAGAAGCAAATTCTCAGCGTGTCTGTCCCGGAGGAATGTTCTACAGTTGGTGCTGTTCCAGAGGAACCTTCTACTGAGCAGGAAGTTTTTATCAGATCTCTAGCTAGAATTGAAACTGAAACCTCAACACTTAAAACTCCTCAGAACATTGTCAGTGATGGCCCCTCTGAAAATGTTTGCACAGAGGAAAAACTCGAGGTGAAACAAGACTCGCGCCTTAAGGGGCCAGTTGATTATTCCCATATTGGGAAAGAAAATAAAGGTAGCTCCAGCACCACGGACCATGATGACCACAAAAAGGTCCAGTCCCAATCAGATAGTATACTTCCTAGTTCAGAATCTGATGGAGATTCAGTACAGACGTCTTCCAGTCATAAGTCCAGTGATCCCAAGAACCTTTCTAAATCTGACAACAATAGGCACAAGGATACAAAAAGGACATCTTCTGGTTCCAAAGTAGAGGAGATGGAAAAGTCATCCCGATCTGAGAAGAGGGACGAAAAGGATGATAGGATTTCCAGTCGCTCAAAGTCAGAACGTGACTCCAGGCATACGTCCTCGCGGTCTTCTCGTTCTGATAGAGACAGGAGAAGATCAAGGAGTCGATCACGGTCTAGATCTCGAGGTTCTCGAACTAGTTCGTCATACTCCAGATCTGAGAGATCAAGAAGTGATAGAGAATCAAGGTCAGATAGGTCACATTATCACGACTCTGAGCGGAGGTCACATAGGAGCCCTCTTCATCGCGAAAGAAGAAGCTCGCGCTCTCGAACAGATGGCAGATCCCGGGACAGCTCTGATTCTGAGGATGACCACAGAAGGACGCGAACCCGCGGCAGCGATTCAAGCAGAACATCCACTCACTCCAGCTCACAAAGAGATTCAAAATCCTCGTCTTATTCCAAATCTCACAGGGACTCAAAATCTAAAGAATCCTCTTCACGTTCGTCCGAATCAGACAAGAGAACGCAATATTCAAAGTCTGAGAGATCCAGCGGGCGAACTGCCGACACAGAGCCCAGTAGAAGGAGTTCTCCTGAGGCTGACTCTGTCCACAGAAAACTGAACGCTCGCCCAAAATCAGATGCAAATGCTAAATCAACTAATTCTAGCCCAGTTGCCGTTTTACTGTCATCTGAGAAAAAGACCCAGAAAAGCAGTGGGAGTTCTGACTCTGATGAAGAGCACAAAAGAACGTCACGATCGCAAGGCTCCGACAAGTCCTCTGGATCCTGCAGCTCCTCCTCAAAAAAGGACCACGTGGATTCAAAGTTGATAGAGAGCGTCCCTGGAGCAGACAGACAATCAGCAGGTGGCAGTCCATCTAAGAAACAAACACATCCAAGCTCAGGCAAAGATTTTTCCCAGCGGGAGTCTGTGAAAGTAGAAGCTGCCACTCAGCATGTTGTTAGTAGCCAGAAAGAAATGGAAGGACACAGGCATCCAACCACTGAGCAAGGACCAACGCATGGCCTTGGCAAATCTAATGTGAAACCTCTAGAATCTTCCCTCCAACACAACCAGCAAGAACCTCCTTTAGACAGTTTAATCAAAAGGCAGTACCAGGAAGATCAGAGTGAAAAGACAGATTATAGTAACCTTGTCAAAGACACAAATGACAATGATACCAGCTCAGCCTTTGAGACACTGAAGAAATACAATGAAGCGGTCCCATTTGTGCCTCAGCCAGGCCGAGTAACCAGACAAATGGTTGTTTCACCAGAAGCTACTGGTCATCATTCTGCAGATAGTAAGACTTCCCATAGTGGCAGTCATTTATGTGAAAATATTGCCTCAAGTAAAATTGACAAAGTGTCTTCAGAGCTTCATCTAGAAGGGCAGCACAAGATGATTCCTGTCCAAAACGATACGGGTTATACTGCAGAGCAAGTTAATGTAGCACATGTCAGTACTAGTGAACATAAAGCATCATCTGGCTTGGATGAGCCAGCTCATCCAGACTTAACACCCTGTCAGGATTCATTTGGATCACAGTCAGGAACACTTTCTGTGAAAGAATCGCAATCTGGTGAACACTTGAAGCTGAACGCTAATCCCATGCATTCCATTGGAGAAGTTACTAACAGGCCATCATGCACAAACCTCACCCCAACCGTTGGCTCTTCGTGCAAAGTTCAGAATGCCGAGCAACTGAATCTGAACAATGATCCGTGTAACGCTGGGTCTGTGAGAAAAAGCAGCATGAAGAAATCTCGTTGGGATATTGTTGGACAAGATACTTCTGAAACGGACAGCCTTCAGAAGAGGGTCAATCGTGACGCCACACCCCCTGTGAAGAAGGTGATCTCAGTCAAGAGAATAGAGTTTAACAGTGACCCATGCTTTGAGGACCCATGCCTGAAGAAAAACAATTTCAAACAGGATGCTGAAACACATTCCAAAAAAATTGTGGAGGTGCAGAAAGGTGATTTGTCAATAGCAAAGTCACCTGGAAGAAGTAGTGGAGCCCATACTGAGCCGTTTGACCTCAAAACACAGCGCACTGGTGAATTTAGCAGTTGCCATTTAGATGTGAAAACAAATAGTAATGAAATTGCAACAGATTCTGTGAAATTCAGTTGTCCAACTGGCCCTAATGATTTTACACTAAATCAGATTGATGAGAATTTGGATGAATCCCAAAAACCCAGACAGTCTGAAGTACCAGTGTCTGACAACCCTGACAGTAGGTGTCACAGTGAGGACAGTGAGAGTGAAGACTCTGAATCTGACTCTGATGATGGGACAGTTTCTATGAAACGGCTGCATTCGGTGGTAGTCGTGCCAAAGAAGTCCAACTTAACCTTAGAATCAAAGGATCAACTTGAGACTTCAGGAAGTCCTTCAAGGAGCAACCACGCAGATGATGGAAGTAAAGCTATGAACAGGGAAACTTCATCTTCTCAGTCTAGACATGGTGCACCATCGACGGTGCTCTCTGAGGGTAGTAAAAAGCAAGGCGTTGCACCTAGCACTTGTGGAAAACATCACTCAGTTTCTACTGCTGGTATGACCTACCAGTCTCAAAGCAACATGGTGGACAGTACCAGTCACTCAGAGGCTACCAATGCATTGCCTCATCACACGGATAGAAAAAACAGTGCCCATGAAAGACCAAAGATGTGTGGACCAGTAAACCAAGAGCAAGCCCCACGTCTAAATGAGACTGACATGGGTCGTCGCTATGACAAGCCAGATAGCTGGCACAGTCGAAAGGATGGGTGGAAACCATATGGAAACTTTTCCATCCTAGAGCACTTCAACAGCCAGGATGCCTTTAGTCAGGGTGTAGACTTCAACCAACCAGAGCAACCCAGCAGCACCTTCCAGCAACCAGACAGCAGTCATGCCACTGTGCTACACCCAGCACAGTCTGGCAGCGTTCAGTTTGACCATGTATATAGGCAAGGCAATGGTCACTGGACCCAGCCTGCTGCTTCCCATGTGAACAGACCAGTTTATGTGCCAGTGCCTTACCACGATTCAGTGGGCCAGATCCACCCTGATTCTCTGACCAATGACCATGGGGAGGACTATGAGAGAAGGACGGGGGGAGTCAAACATGTTGCTGCTCCGTCTAACGAGCCCCCCGCCTCGTCCACATTTGTCCAGGCCCATGAAATAAGCAGTAACTGCAGCTTTGCAGGTGCCGCCCCAGAACATTTCGCTGCCACAGAAGCTCGAAGAGAGGAGCTGCTAAAGCCCCATAAGGGAAGAGGTCCACCCAAGAAGAGACGTCCGGAGATCGAGTCAGACTCTGACAATGAAGCAGAGCCAGGACTTGCCAACAAAAGAGAGCGCATGGAAGAGTGTGAAGCCTCCAGGGACTCGAAAACCTCTAAGGAGACCTCGGGCCAATCAGAAGAGGAAGAGAGGCCACTGCTGAGCCTTGACGATTTCTTAGATCCTGTTGTGTGGAAGGAGAAGGCTAAAATGAAGAAGATGCCACCTTACTTTGACCTTATTGAGGAGAACATGTATCTGACTGAACGGTGACTATCTCCTTTCTCGCTCAATAAGCATTTATCTATTGGAGCTATAACACCATGTCCATGAATTTAGTGTCACATTCGCCGTACTTGAGGCATTGTAACTTTTACTCTCTGGTCTGTTTGGGGAAAATGCTTGCTTACTGTTATCATCATTCTAAGAGATTAAAGCAAGAGTAGGCTGCCAGTAAACTTCTCAGTCCTTAGATTTAGCCAGTCGATTTAAGCAGTCTTTTAAAGCAGTAAATATTGCACAGACCCGTGTAGTCTGTCACATGGCGTTTTATTGAAACTGTTTCCGCCCTCTGACAGTAAGAAGAACAAGTCTCATCGGGACATCAAGCGAATGCAGTGTGAGTGTGCAGTGCTCTCGAGGGAGGAGCGGGCCAGGGGAATGATGGCCTGTGGTGACGACTGCCTGAACCGTCTGCTGATGATCGAATGGTTTGTGCCCTTCCAAACTTTACACTTGATAGTGTGTGAAGTAACGATTAAGAAGTGTGTGTGAACATGTTCCGTGCTAAGTAAGTGCCGAGAATGAGACTGAATGCTTTGTTTGTATGGTTCAAGTGGACAATGCACTGTGTACTGTGGAAACTTGGATGCTGACCAGACTGCTGGTTGTTTGTGATTTGACCCCATCTCTGTGTTAGCGAGGTTAAGACAATGTTCTGTTCTGTTCCTCACACCTCTGCAGCTCATCACGGTGTTTGAATGGAAGTTACTGCTCAAACCGACGCTTCCAGATGAAACAACATGCTGAATTTGAAGTCATTCTGACTGAAAACAAGGGCTGGGGCCTACGGGCGGCCAAGGACCTGCCACCGTAAGACTCGGTTTCACCACAAAAACATCTGACCTCAGCTAACGTTGAGGAATCGCCTACCAATATAAATGAAAACTGTCGGTTTGTAGGGCTTAACAAAAAAGTCTCTCTTTTTTTGTGTTGCCGTTTCAGGAACACATTTGTGCTGGAATACTGTGGGGAGGTTCTGGATCACCGGGAATTCAAGTCTAGAGTGAAGGAATACGCCCGTAGCAAGAACATCCACTACTATTTTATGGCATTAAAAAACAATGAAGTGAGTTGGTCCCCAGCCATTAAAACTCTGACCTGCCTGACACTGGGTTTTGTTGGTCTGTACCATGTGTTGGTCTGTGTGTTGGTGTTGGCTAACACTTAGCGTGTGAAGAGAAATGGCTCACTTCTTTGTGTCTACAGATCATTGACGCCACACTCAAGGGCAACTGCTCACGCTTCATGAACCACAGCTGTGAGCCCAACTGTGAGACCCAGAAGGTATGAGCCATAGCTGGACCATTTGGCCTTGTCATTCATAGTTGTTTTGATTTCGGTAAAATCTTGATCAGTACAACATTTGTGCTGGCAGTTCTTACTGTCAGTTTTTCTTGTTGTTGTTGTTGTTGTTGTTTTGTTTTGTTTAAAACTCTTCTCACCGTATCCATGTTTTCTTAGTGGACTGTGAATGGTCAGCTCAGGGTTGGCTTCTTCACCACCAAAGCTGTGAAGGCTGGAACAGAACTCACTTTCGATTATCAGTTCCAGAGATACGGGTAAGCATTTAACCCTCTCATCCAGCGCCTCGGTGTCTGGGCATAAGCTAGCATCACCTACATCTTCCCCCAGCTTGGCCTTTCAGTTAATCGTGTGGTGTCTTGCATTCATCCATCAGGAAAGAGGCCCAGAGGTGTTTGTGTGGCACTCCCAGCTGTCGGGGTTTCCTGGGAGGGGAGAATCGGGTCAGTGTACGGGCGGCTGGGGGTAAGATGAAGAAAGAGCGTTCTCGGAAAAAGGACACTGTCAGCGCCCTCACCACGGTGAGTGTCATCAAACAGGTTCAGCGCGTTAGGCCTTCCAACGGAAATTACCCCAATACATTAACTGACTCGAGCTGAAACCTGTTTGCCAAACGAAATATTCAGCTGAGAGAAGACCCACTTTACTGAAACTCTAAACCGTTTGGCAGCTTCTGCAAACTCAGTTGGGCTTTGATTTGGCTTCAGTTCATTCTCATTTGTTGTAGGTTTTTTTTTTGTTTGTTTGTTTGTTTCATTTTAATTCATCAGTAGTGGGGCTGGTTATTTATGCAGTGTCCATTAACACCTTGCCTGTGTAGAGCCGCGCTATCTGTGAAACCGCTTTTATCTGCTGAAAGCAGCTGTGTTCTCGGAGTGGACTCGTAACTGAATTTGGGTCAGCTTTGTGCTTGTTACACACTAATTGCTTTGAGACCAATGCTGGCTCCTCTGATCCCCAAATAACAGCTTTGAAAATCCGAGCTAATCTAATTTTAGACCAGGGGCCCTTTCAATATCATTGAAATTTTTGCCACGTGTGATTCGTGTTTCAGTGCCATGGCAATTTGCCTGTATTTTCTATCACTCTGTAGTGTGAACACATTACAGTATGCCGGTTTGCCTGCGTTTTGTTGGATTCCTTGGGGTACAGTTTTTGATCGCTCTCTAATGCAGGTGGATGAGGAGCTGGAGGCTCTGCTGGAGAACGGGGAGGGACTGTCGGACGAAAAGGAGGTGATCTCCCTCTGTCGCCTCATGGTGCGCGTGGAGACCATGGAACAGAGACTCACCTGTGTCAAACTCATTCAGGTGTGCAGTGGCCCCACCGCTAATATGGGAAAAGTGCATTTTCATGTCCTGTAAAATCTATCATTTGTGTTTGAATGGTGAATGTGTGTTTAAGTTGCACCGTCACGCCTGATTCAACACAAAACATTCTTTGAAAGGTTCATGGAAGCTGAACTTGCATGACTTAAATAACTGTGTTATATGTGCACAGAATACCCAGAATCCCTCTTGCCTGAAGCAGTTTCTGGATCACCATGGCCTCTCGTTGCTCTGGATATTTATGGTTGAGCTTTCAGAGGCAAAAGGCAACTCTGTCAACAACATCAAGCTTCAGCTGGAGGTATCAACACGCCAAACACACACACACACACACACACGCATGCACACACACACACTCTCCCTCTCTACTTTTCTCTCTCTCTCTGTCTCACATGTGGTTTTAAAACATCCCGTGTTGACCCTCTGCACAGATCATGAAAGCTTTGGCAGTTCTGCCAATTTCCACCAAGAACATGCTTGAGGAGAGTCGTGTGCTGCAGTTCATCCAGCGCTGGGCTCAGAACAGGCCTCTTCCCCAGGCTCCCGAACAGGACGGCTATTCCAGCGAGAGCACCTCCCGTGCCCAGACGCCCCTCAACACCCCCGACGGCCCCCCAGCCAAACTGGTGCCAGAGCTGGACAGCGAAACTCCAAAACGGGCGGTGTATCGGCGTCTGAAGATCATCAGTGAGAACAGCCTGGACAGCGCCCTCTCAGACGCCAGCAAAGCTTCGGACGGAAAGGAGGAAGACGAGGAGGACGAAGAGGAGGAGGAGATGGAGGACGACGGCTCACAGACAGAGACGACCGTTGGTGAACAGGTAAAGGCGGAGGCGGGTGAAGCTGCAGTGGTTGGAGGCGTGGCTGAACAGATGGAGGTGAACAGAGAGACGTCAGAGGCTACGGACAGCAGCGAGGTCAAGACTGAGTCTGAGGAGACTGGAAAGAGTTTGGAGGAGAGGTCAGAGGAGCAGGCTGTTCAGGAGCGACCTGGTCCCTTAGACGAGTCCCAGCCAAGCCAGGCTGGTGAGAAGGTGGCTGATGAGACGACGCCCGTCTCTGATGAATCAGTAGAGCTGGATAGCTCAGCATGTCAGGCAGAGCCCAGTCAAACGGAGGCCTCTACTACAGAACAGTTCTCTGCTGCCACTGAGGTCAAAGCTGAGGACAGCATTTCTGTGGAGGAGCTGCCCTCAGTCCAGGAAACTCCTGTTCCACAAACCTCTGAGGAGAGCACAGAGTCTTCTGGACCTTCGTCCTCTCCAGAGAACGAGTCCTCTGAACCCTCTGCTTTTCCCACGGGTAACACAGCCTCAGAACTCCCCAGCGTTCCTATGGAAAGCACACCTTCCGATTCGACTGTTGCTAACACGGAAGCCGCCTCGTCGGAGTCTTCCACCCTCTCCAAGGAGACCACTCCTCCAGTATCCAGCATCACCCCTACGGAAAACACTCCATCCGAGGTCACTCCGGCCGCTGCCGAGACTTCAGCGGCTCTCACCACGGATGTCACGGCAGTGGGCTCCTCCGCACCCCAGGCGGAAGGCGTTGCCGTGGGAACGCCCTCCCAGGATGAAGAGGAGGGCGTGTCTGATGTGGAGAGCGAGAGAAGCCAGGAGCCTCAGGTCAGGGCTGCGGATATCAGCGACATGGCCGCGCGTCTGCTGGAAAGCTGGAAAGACCTCAAGGTAAGGCGAGGGGCTCCCCAAAAATCCTCCGCCCTCCATGTGCTGGATCAGATCAGATGAGCGATACCCATTGATATTAGAGTTATGTTATTGGCCTCAGATAGATTTGACACACGTCGAATGTTAAATAAGTAATGGCATGTTTATGGTGAGTGGGTGTTTTTTAAGCACTGTTGGCAGTGTGGAGGGTTGGTAAGGTGAGCAGCCTGAGTGGCCATTTCCCAACTAATGTTCCAAGTGGGTAGAGAGCAGAGCAGGATATTTCAATACTAGGGGTGTAACGATACATCATAGCACGATACATCGCGGTGCAGAAATGTGACAGTACGCATAAGTGGGCGACACGCGTCATATGAATTCATCAGCGATAGTAAATAAAAATAGAAAATGGTAGTAGTCACCTGTATCGTTATTTGTGTTACCAGTGCACAAAGTCATACGTCACGCTTCTAGCATTCCAGTCGAGGCCTCACGTTTTACCTGTTTCAGTCATAGACAGACAGGAGAGGTTTCAGGAGCAGACTAGAGGCGTCAGCGTGAAACATAATGAGTGTGACTGAAGTCCAGGATGCACCATCCTCCTTTAAATCAGAAATCAGAAGTGTGGTAACATTTTGGCTTCCTATCATTTAGCAGGAGAACAGCGACAAATTAACTGACAAAACGAAGACGGTATGCACCTTAGGAAAACTATCAGCTACGCTACTGCTAATACCACGAATATGATCCACTATCTATAACACCACCACAACAACAAACTCCGGTCAGGGGATGTGAGAAAGAAAGCGCTTAAAGTCCAAACTTCTCTTGAAAAAAAGTTTTGCGTCCTTGTTGCCTGATACATGTGCAAGAGCACAAGATATCACCAGATCCATAGGAGTGTTTATCGCTTAAGACATGGGACCATATTTTATGTCTGAAGACTATTTATTTTTGTCTAGCTTTCAAAGAATTCCTCTGTCGTCACTTTTGGTGTAATGGTACAAAAAGACAACAATAGTTCAGCATTGTTAATGCATCAAAAATAAATCCAATGTTTTCATTCCAGTGTCAGTTCAATTGTTTTTCTTAAAAATATCGTGGAAGAATCGAACCGTAAACGTAGCATTGTGAATCGAATCGAACCGTTAGCTGAGTGTGTCGTTACATCCCTATTCAGTACAGCTAGTTTGATCACCCATGTGAACAGACAGTCTGCTGATACCTACACAGACTTAAAACAAAACTCAGACTCATGTCAGAAGAGGAGAATCCTGCACCACGATGCTAGAACAGATTAAAAACTGCAGTGGGGCCACCAGCCGATTCGTTTGTTCAGGTTAATATCGTAACCGTGGCAGCCGTGGGGAGCGATGACCCAGATGGGCCTAGGCGTAATTAGAACTGCCTTTCTGGGGACATAGCTATTTAAATCAGTGGTCCACACACCTGGAAAAAAAAAAACACTTGTCAAGAGATTTAACATCATATGGAAGAATTTCGTCAGGCCCTGATGCTGCGAGCGCTTAAACATTTGTAGCCTCTTGAGAATTGTCTTTTTTCTGTGTTTGGAATGGAAGGATGGGAGTGTGTTTTGGAATGGAAGGATGGGAGTGTGTTTTTGCAAATGGAATATTTTCTCTCTTTTGCAGGAGGTGTACAGGATACCCAAGAAGAGTCAAGTGGAGAAAGACGCCAACGGTAGAGCTTTTCGTTGTCTGTATCTGTATTACTCTCCCCAGGATTTTGATGGGAACTTGACATTTTACGTAGTCACGGGTTTCGAATTATATTCTGCAAAGATACTTCTGAGAATGTGCTGAGAGGTTAGCATGGACAGAATGCTTATGATAGAGAGCTCTGGTCTTGCTTTAGTCTGTGTGTGTAAACGTAGAACATGTGTGTTAGGAGGACACGCTGCTGTTAACCATAACACTGTGGTTATGTTATCGAGTCACTGACGCGGTGCACTCGCGCCAAACTGTCATGGTCAATATGAGCTATGTCCTGCCTCTGGTTGAAATGAACTAATTGTAGATTGTAACATTGTATTGTTCTGTCTGTTTGTTTCGTTTTTTTTTGTTTTTTTTTTTTCGTTGTTGTGTTAGACCGCAGTCGAGATCGGGATGCTCTGCTGACTCCTCGCGCGGCCTCAGGCAGTCGGGAACGGGACAGAGACAAGGACAGAGACCGAGACCGTGACTGGGAACGAGACCGGGATTGGGACAGGGACAGAGACGGAGACAGGTCGACACTCCGCAGCGGCGAGAGACGCAGGAGACGACCGTCTGCTTCTCCACCTCCTGCCTTTGCGTACGAGAGGAGCAGTCGCTGGAATGAAGACCGGTGAGTCAGGAGGAGCAGACAAACCAGTGTGTTAGATGTTTATGTAGATATGGAAGTTAGGAGGACCAGACAAACCAGTGTGTTAGATGTTTATTTAGATATGGAAGTTAGGAGGACCAGACAAACCAGTGTGTTTAGATGTTTATTTAGATATGGAAGTCAGGAGGAGCAGACAAACCAGTGTGTTAGATGTTTATTTAGATATGGAAGTCAGGAGGAGCAGTGAGAGGAGGGAGCAGAGGCTGAGGAGAGTGGATATGCTGAATGCTGGTTGATGAACGAGTCTTTCTCTTCTCCAGCAGCTTATTCTTCACTTCAGAGATTCATCTTTTCTTTTTTCCCATCGTTCATTTTCCCAGTCTCACTTCTGCTGATGTATAGTAGTTTCATACTTTACTTCCTCAGGTCTACGCATTAAGTAACATAAAGCATTTACCTAATTATGAACAACACGAATTAGAATTTCACAAGTGGAAGCAGAGGTTTGGCAGAGAGGCACATGTGACAATATCAGATCGGATATAAACACACTAGAGAACAGTGGTACAATATTGGACAGTATTGGAAACTGGGAAATGTGGAAATTTTCTTTTTGATGTCAGAAAAGGTTACGTTTGCACATGTTCTGACGCAAAACAAAAACAAACACACAGGTCAGTCCTTATCGTGCGGTCAGCTGTTGTGTAGCAGGCAATCGGCTGATGGGATAAAACTGACTGTGTGAGAGGGCAGTAGTCCATAGACACAGAAATGCCTGTGATCTCTGTCTAGGCCCGCTCTGTGTGGGGCTCTACAGGGTCGTTAAGAAGTGTCCAAGAACATTAAATCAATTAAGCAAAAATTAAACGGCTTCAGAGAGTCTGAGATCTTGGAGGTCTTTTTGTGTGGACAGATTTTCACTGAGATCCCTCGCAGTGCGTTAAATGTCCATATTCACCGTGCTGTTCCATGTTCAACCACAGGTTTGCAGAGAATAGCAACAGTAAGAAGAAGAGTCGCACTAAAGAGCGTAACAAGCTCTCCACGGAGGAGAGACGGAAGCTCTTTGAGCAGGAGGTGGCACAGAGGGAGGCCCAGAAACAGCAGCAGCAGCAGCAGCTCCAGACGCTGGCCTTCGATCCGCTCGCCTTCTCCTCCAGCCCTCACGGCTTTTTGGCTTACCCCCCCGGCTACCCCATTCAGACCTACGTGGACCCCACCAACCCAAACGCGGGGAAAGTCCTCCTGCCCACCCCTGCCGTGGAGCCCCTCTGTCCCGCCTCCGCTGCCCTTGCTACTGTGCCTTTCGAGCAAACGCCCCCGCAGCGGATCCTGTCGGACCTCGCGCTAGCCTCTCCCTCCTCCACCACTCAGGGAGGAGCTGCTGCCAGCCTGCCTCACATGCCCGCGTCCCTCGAGCTGGCGTCGGGCGCGGAGCCGTTTGCGCCGCCTGCGGTGGCCACTCAGGACCCCGGCGTCGCTGTACTGTCGGTCCCCGCGCCAACGGCAAACCCGCAGGTGCAAGGTACCCAAACCTACACCCCCCTGTGGGAACCCAGCATGCAGCAGACAGTCACTGTGCAGACTCAGCCGGCACAGCAGTACTCCACGACTGCGCAGCCGCAGACAGCCATCTACTACCCAGGCCAGCCCTGCCAAACCATCTACAGCATCCCCGCTGCCTACCCACAGGCCAACACACCAGTCATACAGGTAACACTGCACTGTTAGAACACGCGTTCTTACTGACAACACTGTAACAGCACATTCTAACAGGAGAGAACACTGTAACGGTGCTCTCTGTTATACACAACACTTTAGTAGGAAATTACAGGTAACGCTGTAACACACGTAGTATACAACATTGTAACTACAGGTTCTTTCAGAGACAATATTGTAACAACACTGTGTCTGTAAACAACACTGTAATAACAGAGTCCTCCTCTGGCAACAGTGTAACAACACAATATGTCTATAAACAACACTGTAATAACAGAGTCCTCCTCTGGCAACAGTGTAACAACACAATATGTCTATAAACAACACTGTAATAACAGTCCTCCTACAGGCAACAGTGTAACAGCACAATATGTCTATAAACAACACAATATGTCTATAAACAACACAATATGTCTATAAACAACACTGTAATAACAGAGTCCTCCTCTGGCAACAGTGTAACAACACAATATGTCTATAAACAACACTGTAATAACAGTCCTCCTACAGGCAACAGTGTAACAGCACAATATGTCTATAAACAACACAATATGTCTATAAACAACACAATATGTCTATAAACAACACTGTAATAACAGAGTCCTCCTCTGGCAACAGTGTAACAGCACAATATGTCTATAAACAACACAATATGTCTATAAACAACACTGTAATAACAGAGTCCTCCTACATGGCAATAGTGTAACAGCACAATATGGCTATAGACATATTATGTTGTTAATAAACAGCACAATATGGCTATAAACAACACTGTAATGACAGTCCTCCTACATGGCAACAGTGTAACAACACAATATGTCTATAAACAACACAATATGTCTATAAACAACACTGTAATAACAGAGTCCTCCTACATGGCAACAGTGTAACAACACAATATGTCTATAAACAACACAATATGTCTATAAACAACACTGTAATAACAGAGTCCTCCTACATGGCAACAGTGTAACAACACAATATGGCTATAGACAACACTGTAATAACAGAGTCCTCCTACATGGCAACAGTGTAACAACACAATATGGCTATAGACAACACTGTAATAACAGAGTCCTCCTACATGGCAACAGTGTAACAACACAATATGGCTATAGACAACACTGTAATAACAGAGTCCTCCTACATGGCAACAGTGTAACAGCACATCCTGGTAAAGACCACACTCTTTACAGTATCATCCAGCTACACACTGCTTAGCAAAGGAAAAAGTATTTCACCCATTCTCTTTCTCTCTTTTGGAAATGTGCGTGTTGGTGAAAATGTTTCACATTGGTGAATTTTGAATTACTCTTAGCTGTAGGCTGCTTCCAATTTTATTACAAAATCCCAACTTGTCAGTGAGAGACTTAGACCTGAAAAGCCTTATCAGGACTAACAAGAGAAAATGCTACTACAGCGTCTGGCTGGGTTAGATTCTCCTCACCTCAGACTACACAGAATGTGATCACAAAGAGTCAACATGCTCTCTCACACAGTGTCTAACCCTGTGTGTGGTTCTGTGTGTCTGTCTGTGTACCTGTGTGTGTGTGTGTGTGTGTGTGTGCTCACACAGACGTACACTGAGCCGACGGCGAGCTATCTGCACAGTCAGCAGGTGTATGCAGGTCACCAGCAGGGAGTGGTGGTTCAGCAGGGAGGCACTGTCACCACCATCGTTACGTCCCAAACAGTGCAACAGGTACACTTCAAACCAGCGGCCACTAGAGGGCGGCAGAGTGTCAGAATAAGCGTAAATGCGTGTGGGAAAGAAAGTGACACTCTCTGTGGGGGTGTGTGTGTGGGGGGGGTGTGTGTGTGTTTGTACAGCTGTGAAGCGTATTGGTCATTTGTCTTTTTATAAAGGAAAAACGCTGTGTTTTATTTGGACGCGTTTGTGCCAAAATGAACCCCAGAGCCCCATTTTATCATCTCTGTTCTGAGTAGTTGATCGTCCTTTTCACTGTGTCTGTGTGTAGGAGCTGGTGGTACCCAACAGCATCATGGACCTGCCTCCTCCATCCCCACCCAAACCCAAAACCATCGTCCTCCCCCCTAACTGGAAGGTGGCCCGCGACCCAGAGGGCAAGATTTACTACTACCATGTAATTACCAGGTCAGGACAGCCTCATAAAAGCAATGCTTCTCTCTCTCTCTCTCTCTCTCTCTCTCTCTCTCTCTCTCTCTCTTAAGCCTGATTATGATTAGATGATCCTTGCTGCCACAAGGCGAAGAACCGAACCACAGGTTTCTGTATGAACAGCATCTCCAGCACTAGACACTCAGTTTCAAACAGGAGGGTTCCCTTAACAGATCTGTCTCTCTGTCTCTCAGACAAACGCAGTGGGACCCGCCTAGTTGGGACGGGGCCAGTGATGACACTAGTGTGGACCACGAGGCTGAGATGGACTTGGGCACACCGACATACGACGAAAATCCCTCCAAGGTTACTATGGTTACTATACCCCCTCCTCTGTCTGTCTGTCTGTCTGTCTCTCTCTCTCTCTCTCCAAAGTCAGATCTCTTTCCTAGATCAGATTGTCTGGTCGGATTCTCAGCAAAATAGCCTGACAACAGATCATAGGTTCCACGAGAGTTATGATAATGTAATCAGTGCTTATCAGCTGCTCCTGCTGCATTTCTGTGCTGAAGCTCCGTTGGATTTTGGGATGTTTGCTGCTGTGTGCAGGCAGTGAGGTTAACTGGGAGACAGGCACATAGACTGAGCCTCCCTCTCTGACTAATTGAAGATGCAGCAGAAAGGAATGATTTGCAGCTGTGGCCCATGTCGAACGAGAACGCGCTTTGGTCCTTTTGGATAAGAGAACAGAGGGGGGCCGATGCATGTTCTGGAGGCTTTTGAGTTCCTCAGTGTCGTTAAACCCGTTTTCATTGGGTTTTAGATGTCATTCTGAAAGGCTTTGTCTTAGGGGAGTAAGACCAGCCAAACTGAAACATTAAAACAACGCTCAGTAAACGTCAGCGTTATAGACACGCAGTCCCTTTCTCTCTAGCCACACCCACATTTTTCCTATCATTCACCATAGACAGCTGTGTCGCCCTCAGGCAATCTCTCTCTCTCTCTCTCTCTCTCTCTCTCTGTCCCTCCCCCTCTCCCTCCCCCTCCCTCTGTCCTTTGATGCTAATCAGACCCGGCTTTGGAAACTACATTCACTTATTTAAGGTTTCTTTGGTTTCTTGCTCTTGAAACGAAGCTATGCACAAATCTCTTTGTCTGGTGTGTAAGGACTCTTTTTAGCTTAGCACAGTGAGACATTGCTTGTTCTCCATTGCTCGCTGTCCATAGTTTCCAGCAGTGAAACTATGGATCATGTTTAAGTGTCTGGTTTTCCTGACAGGCCTGTCTCAGCCCTACATGCAGTCAGGTTAGTAATGAGATCATGTGTAGTCATTCTCCTCTCTGATTGGCTGGTTCTCTTGTTGACTTGCGTGTGTCCACAGTTCTCCACTAAGACAGCTGAAGCAGACACTTCCAGCGAACTGGCCAAGAAAAGCAAAGAAGTCTTCCGGAAAGAGGTGACAGTTTCCTTCTTCTATCCCTGATTGCCTAGATATCTCTCTAGGTGTCTGTCCTTTTCTCTGTGTTGCATCAGTATGAATGTTTGTCCCCTACAGTACATCCTAACATTCTGAACACTTACACAAGCCTGTAACTTTTATTTGTTTTACACATTTTTTTAAATGTTTTTTTTACTTTTCCCCCCAGATGTCCCAGTTCATAGTCCAGTGCCTTAACCCATACCGGAAGCCTGACTGCAAACTGGGACGTATTGGAAACACAGAGGACTTCAAACACCTGGCCAGGAAGGTAATAGAGAGTGTGTGTGTGTCTGTGTGTGTGTGAGAGAGTATTTAATGTTTATTAGGACGATTGGTGTCGATTAAGACAATGAGTAACTGGTATTAGCTAATTGTAGCTGTTTTTAATTTGGGTGAAATCTAGGAATAGAATTAGAATTTACTCCACTAATGTCTCGTTTCAAGCTTCATGGAGAACTCAAACCATTTTCAAATACTGCAGCTCAGCTAGAAAATATGTCAAAATTTTATGCTTGGATACAGGATTAGAGTTGAAACTTGCAGTTTTTTAAAATAATTGAACTGTAATTTATGTTTTTAGTATGTGGTAAAAAGACCTTGGAAATTGTGCTGCAATTTTATTTTCACTTAATTTCTCTGAAAACAAATTTCATTTGCTATGAACATTTTAAACCATTTCTGGCCTTTTCTTAAGAAACAAAACATATTATTTTTTTTAAAAGTCTTTCTTAGTTTTTTACCTTTTCCAAGGTCCAGTGTTTTTCCAGTGTTGGTCTACTGTGTGTGTGTGTGTGTGTAAGACAGAAAAAAAGGCCTTTTGGCTCTGATCTTCCTCATTGTCAGTGCTAATCCCCAATCCCAGATGTGTGGAGTTTGGTTTAGACAAAATGCCGTTTGTTTGTAACAGACCTCTGGCTGTATGGACACGACAGTGTTCAGCCACAAGAATTGGTAGAAACAACCGGTAATTTTATACTTAGCTGAAAGTCTTGAACTAGGAGAACTTTGTGTATTTCTCTATTTTATCTGTAGAGCTGCCACATGCAACATTTCAAAGGAAATGCTTAATTTAGGTGTGACTCTCCAACTCCGGAAAGATAGTTTGGCCTTCATTCCCCTTCATGTCACTTTCTTCTCTCTCTCTCTCTCTCTCTCTCTCTCTCTCTCTCTCTCAGCTGACTCACGGTGTGATGAACAAAGAGCTAAAGTCGTGTAAAAACCCGGAGGACTTGGAGTGTAATGAGAATGTCAAACATAAGACCAAGGAGTATATAAAGAAATACATGCAGAAGTTTGGCCCCGTGTACCGACCCAAGGAGGACACCGAGATGGACTAGACCCAGCTGTGCCACAGAGACATGTCACCAGCCAAAGCCCCGGCCAGTCCCGCCGGAATCCCGGACGAGCCCCCAACTGCACGCTGGCCTTTCGTCTTATTGTAGACTTCAGTTATCCCAGGTGTCGACCAGTTAGTGTATGACGCTTTTGGGCAGGGTTTGCTCTGGTTTGAATAAGGTTGGTTTTTATAGATGTTTAATTCTGTTCTAGCAGCTGCTCTGGAGGTGGAATCTGGGTTTTTCCGTCACACACAGACGGACTGTTATCATGGAGAAGTTACTGAAGCCTGGTTTTCACGTGCCTGTTGACGTTGGCACGCAGGGGTGCTATCTAGACTGTTTGTTCCTCTTTTTCTTATCATGTAAGGTTTTAACAATTTCTCAAAAAAAAAGAAAAAAAGAAAAACACCTCATCTCAGTCACCTTTTCTTTTTTTTTTTTTTTAACCTCTCCTCCCTCCAAATTAAGTGGGGAAAAAAAAATTAACTTCCCCAGTCACAAAGATGGCAGAGCAACAGTTACCAATTGTGAAAAATGGATCAGAAGACCGGCTTTTCCCTCTGTCACAGCTGCTCCCTCTGTGACTGGTGCTACTGTGGACTATGGCTAGTATGTATTGGTGCTGATGATGTGCTGGCCAGCTGACGGGGGAGGAACGGTACACGTGAAACCTCCGAGACGTGAATACGTCGAAGACGCGATGGCAGAATGAGGGGTGCTAGCACGTTAGCGCCGCACCGTGTCCTCTTGACCTTGTCCTCCTCGGAGCCCGATCGCCCGGAACGGCGGCATAGCGAGGAGGGAGCAGCAACCGGAAAAGTTCTCATCCTTAGAAACACGTTCTGTTTTAAAGCCCCTTTCTCCCAAAAAGGACTCTGTGAAACTGTGGATCGAGGGAAGTCCTGGTCGTCGGTGTTTTAAGCGATTTTATAGAACTGTGAGAGACGTTTCGGGGGGGGTGGGGTTGGGGGGGGGGAGGGGGTGGAGCAGCGGCCAGAGATACTGCGTCCTGTGGTTCGTGGTGCGGTCCTGCCTCAGACGCTCTGGTGGGCGGGGCGGGGTATGTAGCATTGATGTCGTAGCAGGCTGCTCTCCTCGCCGTTCTTTACATCTGCCACCCAGGGGTGCAGCATGTCAGAGACTCTTATTTGGGGATGTTTGCTTCTACTCCACTAATGAGGTAATTAATCAGGGTTTGACCACCCTTCTCAAGGTCACCAGTCGTCTCGCCCCAACTCATCGATTAAAACTGCATTAAGAGGAAAGAGTTGTTTCCAAACGGACAAGTGTATAATATTGCTTTATATGTGAATATGTTGAGAAATAGTTTTTGGAAAGCATTTAAATAAGCAAAAAGACTTTGTAAAAGGATCCAGGTGGTCAGTCCACCGTTTACCTTGTAAATAGCATGTAATTAAATACGGAATCTAGGAAAGCAGGATGGTGGGGAGGAGGTGGTGAACAGAATCTCTCCCTCCCCAACACCTACCTGATTAACTCTGTTCTTGGGTTTCCATAGTGACCAGGACTTCACAGACCCACACACACGCACACACACTTGTCATTGGGGGAGGGGGTGTTAAGATGGGCTGGGCGTGTCATTTCTCTCTCTCTTCCTCTGGTAATATTTGAATTTTTTAAATGTACCATAAAAGACCCCGCCCACTCCACTGTAAATACTGGTCAGGTGCATTGTCATACTGAGTGTACAAACATTTTAAAATGAAATAAACTGTTTTTGTAAAAATAACCTTGTTCCCTGCTGTCTTCTGCTTTCACCTCTTGTAGTTTATGCCGTTTCCACGCGTCTGTTGTACGACTTCATTGTGCAATCTGGCATGAGAAGTTTCACTAGTTTACTTTTTCTCGTTCCTGCTTTAAAACATCTCTGCAGATGGAGGGGGTGGGGGGTGGGGGGGGTGCATTCCAGTAGCTGTGAATGGACAGTAACATTAGCGTAGCTGGAAACGTTAGGTGAATATGGGATTGAGAGAAGCCTGAGATTTCAGGACACCGCATCTTGGCCTCGTGCTTTCCTGCGCAGTCCGGCTGCCTGAGAGTTGACGATAGCATCTCAACTGTGCGAACCCAACCAGCGCAAGGCAACCAAAATCATTTCAGTTCGTGATGAAAAATTCATGAGACTTGTTTTTTGAACAGTTTTTCTTTTTTTAAATCTCCCTCTGGGATTGCACTCTGGCCTCTGTGCTGCTGACAGGCCTACTCTTAAAAACCAGTCCTATCGAGTGACTGTCACCAGTGCTCCCAGTGCTGCGTCAGATGTTTGGCTGTGGTTTGATGGGGGAGGGGGAGGAGGGGTGATCCAGCGCTTTCATTAGCAGAACACTGTGGGGACTGTGATGTTCTGCGGCCCGGCTGTAAGGCACACTGGAATTCTGAAGCTCCCAACCCAGAGGTGCGCTCCAAACCGCAAGTTAAGCAGCACCGGCTGGAGCGCGTGATGGCACGCAGATACAAACACACACACACACACACACACACACCTCCCCATCCTCTCGACACTCCCAAAATATGGCCCCTCCCCCACCCAACCTCCAGCTGGTGTGCTCAACAGAGAAGGCAAAGAAATCATTAACAGATTTGAGAGGAAGAGAGAGAGAGAGATGAGGAGGGGTGCTACAGACCGAATGCAGCCGACAGAGAGCTGAGAAACCGGATTTAAGACATACTGGGAATGGGCTACAGTCCTGCTCTCTCTCTCCCAGTTCAAGTCCACTGTGCTTATTGAAGCCCAAGTCCTTCAGTGCAGTCGTGACTGTTGCCCTGATATGCAGACGAACTCAAGACTGTAACTGGTTAAAAATTAAAATCATCATTTTTGTCAGACCTGCAGGATGAGGGCCTGTGAGGAGAACTAAGAGATTGGTGGGTGTTACATATTTGAATATGGGTAATTTAAGATATTAAACATATGCAGAAATGTGTATGGGTTTTGGAAACATCAGTTGACACTGGATTGGACTGATGTGCTGGGATCATAGATCATAGATTTTTCTGCGGTAAAGTCAGCAGTTAGATCCAGTCAGAGTACAGAAGGGTTTCTGTGTGAACGGGTTTCTTTAATCTTAAGACTCTGGGATCTCCTACAGAGCCACAGCTGTGTGCATTTGTCTCCTCCCTGGTCCAAACTACATGATTCAGTTCCTGATCATTGGCTGATTACCTGACTCAGGTGTGTGATTCAGTTCCTGATCATTGGCTGATTACCTGACTCAGGTGTGTCAGAGCAAGGAGAGATGGGAAACGGGCAGAACCATGGGGCCTCCAGGAGCAGGACTGGGAAACACAGACCAGAGCCATGTTCCATTACCACATGACGTTGAGAGAACAGAGAACCCAAAGATAATAACATTGGGTTTGGAACTAGAACCTGGACTGACTGCCTCTTTGATGTATTCTTTGATGGACAGGTTTGTCCCCATGGAACATTAGCTTATTTGCTTGTGACTACACAAACAAGACATTGTTACGAGTGAAAAATGAAACAGCTTTGACATTGTTATGTATGAAAAATTAAGATTTGTTCAGTGGTGGTGTTGGCACCACTCTGGCTGAATTTGGCTGGCTGTTGACCTTACCTTGAATTATTAAATATTCAGTGATGTTCACAAAAATCTTTTACAGAAGAGGAAGAGAAGAACCGTGAGTGCGGTTGAGGGTCATGCAGACTAAGGTTTAATGTAGGGTGGAAAATTACTTTGCGATATTTAAACGGTGGAAATTTGTTTCTGAAGTTGCTCTACGTTTCCATGAAACTTTGTGTGGTCAGGGACGGTTCCAGTACTGGACAGGTCCTTCAGACAGTTCCTCTCTGAAACGGACCTCCAGGCTGCACATGGTGCCACAGCCAAATGGTCCATTCTGTAAACATTATTATGGGAATTCATCTTTATACAGCAGTGATGAGGTCAGAGCCTGGTCTCTGAGGAGAGACATGAAGCAAGTCTGCCCTGGTTACAACTTATTGGGGGGGGGGGGGTCTGGGAGAAATATGTGGGTAAAAAACTTTATTTATTGAAATTATATTAAAGGACATGGGAGCGAGTCCAGCATGTCATATTTCAGAGAGATTAGTTTTTCAGATATGATAGCAAACACTCAACTAAAACGACAGGTCTGAGAAATGAAACAACAAATCAGTCTCCACTCACACTAATTCATTTATTAATAGTTTAAAAATGACAAAAACTATAAACACGTCATATTTCAACACAAGCCAGGCAGACACAGAATGAGAGACAAACACATGATGATACAGCCATGGTCGAGGTCATTTAGAGTTCAGATTCCATGTCTACAAACAACGTCACAGATGGGAAGCGGGCCAGAGTCAGGTCTGACCCGTCCGGCACCGGACCTGAGAGCTGTGATGTTTTACAGGCCTAAATGCAGAGATTAAAATTAAAGTACCGCTTAAATAACTGAGTGAAACAGGTCCAATATGTCTCAAGGCCCATTTGAGGCCTTGGTGGGGCTCTGACATCTTTAGTTTGGGGGGGTGGGAGGGGGACAACAACAACAAAAATAGAGCCAGAGAATTTTTCCTCCGTCACACACCCAAACCCGGTGACACACACCCAAACCCGGCAGCCAGACATCTGATTCAAAGGCGAGTGACATGATCTGATCCATTTGATTATCTGACAACTGGAATCTCAAAGCCAACGGAATCTCAAAGCAACTGGAATCTTAAAGCAACCGGAATGTATGCAACCACACACTGCTTCCAAGCTGCCCAAACAATCTGCTCTTTCTACTGGGAAAACACCCAGAAACCAGAGGGTTTTCAGTTTGATTCCTGACTTTGGCAAGGACATCCGACCGTATTCTGACTTTGGGGTTGGGGGGGGGGGCATCCGACCATATTCTGCAGAAGACCATGCTGACATTCCCTGTTTTCCACTTCTCTGCTAATGCATCCTCTAGCTCAACACATTTCACACACACAACTGATCTCTTGAGTTTTGAAGACTGTGTACAGCATATGTTTTTGTTTATTTGAACATGTATAAAAAAGCTACATGTATAAAAAAAATGTAAAGATCTTTGCATTAGTCATAAAACTATACATGAGATTGTGGTGTCCTTTAGTGATTAGTAGTTACACGTATAAAAGCATTGACCTCTGTTTGAATGTCCCTGTGTCTGTGTCAGTGAATCCCTTTCTGTGTAATGCTGAGAGAGAGGACTAAAAAAGCTGTCAATCACAGAGGATTTGACC
This sequence comes from Chanos chanos, assembly GCF_902362185.1. NCBI lineage: Eukaryota > Metazoa > Chordata > Actinopteri > Gonorynchiformes > Chanidae > Chanos > Chanos chanos. Next base: position 46,728,104 of record NC_044502.1, read on the forward strand.
AATGAAAATGGTGAATATACATGAGACAGAGAGAAACAGAGGAGAATGTAAAAAGTCATGTTCAGGGCAGCTCAGAGCCCGGCTACGAGAGATCAGCGTCTGGTTTCTGTCAGTCACCGCCGGACTGGGCGTGCTGGCGATCAAGAGGAAGGTCTGCTGTTTTTTAAGTGTCAAATTGTCCAGTGAGCTGATCTCTCAAAACATCCATCCTTCAAAAAAAACCACCCAGCGGAATTTTGTGCTTTTCCTTTATCATGTCTTTTTTTTTTTTTTTTGGCGGGAGGATGACTGAGCCACATGGTCACTTTTTTTGACTGACCTGACCTTTAGACCACGGAGACGCCCTGAGCGGGCGCGGTCAGAACGCCGGCCACGTCTGACCGCTCGATACGGGCCAGTGCCGCACAGAGCACACCCAAAGTCGCACCTTCCTGCAGCGCCCAATCAGAAAGCAGCGTGTGAACGGGGTCCTGGCCACGGCCAATCACGTCGACCCGCTCCTGCTCGTAACCTAGAGCGACGGCCAACTGCCTCCAGCCGCGCCCCCCGCCCTCCATCAGTGCTTGTTCAACCTCCTCCTGCCGGTGTGGTGGTATATTCATATACAGGATGTCCTGTTTACTGTCTCTCTTACCCCCTACACAGAGAGAAATACACACAGATAACAGAACTGTTACTGCCCAAACAAACAGAAATACCCCCTACACAGAGAGAAATACACACAGGTAAGAGAACTGTTACTGCCCAAACAAACAGGAATACCCCCTACACAGAGAGAAATACGCACAGGTAACAGAACTGTTACTGCCCAAACAAACAGAAATACATACAGAGAGAGAGAATGTACGTATTATTACCTAGAGAAATGGAAATATAGAGATATAGAGAGAATGTAACTATTCCTGCCCAGAGAAATGGAGACATGTACATATAGAGAGATGAAATAACTGTTACTGCTGAGAAGAACAGAGATAAACACGTCCAGAGAGGGAGAATAGTGACAGTAAGAGTTGTAGATATTGTAGCACTGGTGTTACTGGTGATAGTAGGCGTTGTAGATATTTTAGCACTGGTGTTACTGGTGATAACTTATGTGATGCTTTGGCAGTTTGTACAGAGCTGACTGTGTTTGCTGTGTGACTCTGAATGAGGTTGCATGTTAGCAGATGACTTGATCAGCGTAAAGCAGAAGATGTTTTAAAGATGTTTTACAATATGACCTAAGTCTTTACATGAAGCAGTGTTTCTCAGTTTGCCATGCAATAGTCTCAGACTCCATCACAGTAACATCTCTGTTTCCAACATGCTCTACGCTTTCAAAGACACGTCCACTGTGTCAGCTACACTCTGGGCTTTCACTCTGTGTGACATGCCTGTGACAGAGAGTGGTGTGAAAGACTGTGACAGAGAGTGGTGTGAAAGACTGTGACAGAGAGTGGTGTGAAAGACTGTGACAGAGAGTGGTGTGAAAGACTGTGACAGAGAGTGGTGTGAAAGACTGTGACAGAGAGTGGGGTGAAAGACTGTGACAGAGAGTGGTGTGAAAGACTGTGACAGAGAGTGGTGTGAAAGACTGTGACAGAGAGTGGTGTGAAAGACTGTGACAGAGAGTGGTGTGAAAGACTGTGACAGAGAGTGGTGTGAAAGACTGTGACAGAGAGTGGTGTGAAAGACTGTGACAGAGAGTGGTGTGAAAGACTGTGACAGAGTGGTCTCTTCCTTCACTATGAGGTCTGTCAGGATAGAATTAAACTGATTTACACGGTTTGGTCTTTAGTTTGAGTGCTCTCTCTCTCTCTCCTTCTTTCTCTCTCTCTGTCTTCCTGTCTGTCTCTGACTGTCTCTCTGTCGGTCTGTCTCTCTCTGGTCCTGTTACCTTTGCTGGGTTGGTTGTCCTGGAGACTGTGAGAGTCCAGGAACACTCCACTGTCACTGTGCAGTTTCTCTCCCTCTGCCGGAGTACTGACCTCTCCCACACGGGCCTTTCCCAGCGCCTGCTTCTGCTGGCACGACTTCCAACTGACACACACACACACACACACACACACACACACACACACACACACACATACACACACACACACACACACACACACACACACACACACATACAAACACTGTCATTTCATTCACTACATTTTCAATATTCTATCACAACCCTGTGACTTTGCGTGTGATGTTAAGTAAGACAGTAAAAGCACACACAAACTCAGGTGAATAAATGAACACAGGTGTATTTATGTGAATGACTTTGCCGACACACAGCACAAAGCACTGCAGTCTCAGTGTCACCATCCACAGCCATAATGTTACCCATAATGCCCCTGTCCCTCCACCGCACCAACACTCACCACTTATAGGCCACATACAGCAGCAAACCCAGGACCACCGCGGCCAGCACGGAGACATAGACCACCAGGTTATTGCTGCCCCCCTGATCCACATCATGGGGGTTGTTTCTGGGGTTGCTTGAGCCTGGGGCGGGGCTAGTCTTCCCGCCCTCGTCCTCCTCCAGGACTGGCCGATGAGGAAGCTCCTTTGGGCCGTCAGAACCAGAGGGGCGGGAGAGAATTTGCAGGTCTTTTTCTGTGAATGGAGAAAGCGGTTACAGTTAGTCAACATTTACAGGTTACGTACACATAAAACAACACATACATGTTACAGACGTGATTACACACGCGTGAACATGCCCACGGTGTATGGTGCATATGAGATGCATAGACCTGTGTGAGTGCGTCACACGGCTCACAGATAATGAATTTCCTCTCAACCAGCAGCTTCTCACTATGAATACTCATTGTCATTGACTCTGCACTGGTGTGGAACTGCTCTGTCATGAGCCTGTGTAGTTCTCCACACATAGTTTCCCTGTTGGACAGTCCATTCTAAAACGCCCCTGCACACTGGCCGGTTAGGGCAGCACAAACACACAGTCATTACACATCAAACACGCATGCAACACGCCTGACCTCTGTGACATTAACATGTCATCACTGTGTCTGAACCAGTCAGAAGAGTATGCAGACTCAGAGTGATCACACACACACACACACACACACACAGCTGGACATGACAAATTTCCGACAGCTGGGAGACTGGGTATATGACACTTACGTGCCCTTGTCTGAAGGAAACCACACATACACACACATACACACACACACACACACACACACATACATTCAGAGCTCCCTTAGGGTGTCTTTTGTCGAGATCAAACACTCACACAGTTGGAGGCCCCGTCTTCAAACGCTCTGTGTGAGATCAGGGAAGACGCCCCCACACATAACCCAGTTTATCCCAGTCTGACCACTGGCTAAGTCAAAGAATACAGTCAAAGAGGAAATGATGTACCCACACACACACACACCATGACAAACACGTACAGTGAGACACACACAAACACACACACACACACATACACCCAACACTCACCCATGCAGAGTGTGTCTGAGTTGGGCTGGCAGGCTCTGATCTCCACCTCGTTGTCCTGGCACCTGGAGCATGGCTGGCAGGTGTGGGCGATACTGCGTTTCTCTGAGTATGTCCCCGGGGGGCACGGTTGGCACTGAGTGTCTCCCCGGACGCCGCAGGGCCAGACCACGCCGTGGCCCCGCTCACACAGCGTACAGGGGGCACACAGGCCGTCAGTACTGTTCCTCTCCCTCCACAGATAAAAGCCCTCCCCACAGTCACAGTGAGTGTCCCGCTCCGCCGTGCACACCGCCAGCGTAGCGATCGACCTCGGACAACGACCACACGGACGACAACGAGACAGGCCCTCAGAGTCCGAGAACGTCACTCCTGAAGAGACATAAAGAGAGGGAAAACGAGAGAGACAAAAAAAGAAAGAGAGAGAGAAAAGAGAGAGACATAGAGAGAGGGGAACAGAGAACGGATGAGGAAAGAGAGCGAGAGAGAGAGAGAGACGGAGAGAGAGAGAGATGCCAGTAAAAACATAAGTCTGAATATAGAGATTTTACTGTCTGACCACAGATGCCTTGTGTTGTGGAGTCTCACCATCCTGGCACGCCTGGCATCGCGTGTTTTCCTGCCCACAGTCCAATGCCATGCCGCTGCCCACTGGGCACATTTTACAGCACTCCCCAGCATCGGTGTAACGACCACTGGCACAGTCATTGCCTGTGACCACCTGCAGAGAGAGACAACACAGTCAGTACTAAACACACACACACACACACACACACACACAGACACAGTCATTGCCTGTTACCACCTGCAGAGAGAGACAACACAGTCAGTACTAAACACACACACGCACACACACAGACACAGTCATTGCCTGTGACCACCTGCAGAGAGAGACAACACAGTCAGTACTAAAAACACACACACAGACATGCATACACGCACACACATACGCGCGCTCACACACACACACACACACACACACAAGCACACATACACGCACACACACACACACGATGAATAAGAAAAATAATTTTGTTTACACGCACCATGCATTCACACTAGGCATGCAAACATTTGACCTATCAGATGGAGCCCTGGATACATGGGCCATGCATTCACATCACTTGGCCAATCAGATGAAGCCCCAGCTAGCTGTGACCTACCCTCAGATTAACTGGTGTCAATCTAGTGGCTACAGCAAGGTTAGCTAGCACGATGGTTGAGGAAGGAGAGAAGAGTGAGGAAAATTTGGTTGATGAAAAAGTAGCCTACTTCTGCTATTTGGGATTATGGACAGACGACGTGTCACAAACACAGGCACTGTGTAAAACATGCCGAACAATCTGTTCAATAAAAGCATGTTCGAAATTAAGACGCGAGTATTAGGGCCACATCGTTGTAAAAAAGTCATAATATAACAAGAATAAAGTCGAAATTTCACGAGAAAAAATAATAATAATACAAAAAAAATTATAATGTGTGAGTGGAGGGTGGGGGACACATAATTTTTTATGAAAAACATTACCAGCGACCGACAAAACAAGTGAGAGGACAGTCAATGGCAGCTTAAGCCTTGCTCTGGCAGCTGCTGTTTGTGTTTTGCACTGTTGCAAATCACAGTTTCTAGAACAATCTTTTCAAAGTCCTGGTACTTATGATAATGTGGTGCTGATGTGCTAACGGTTAAACTATTTCGTTATTTGTGAAATACACATTAAAGTATACCCTCGCGAGATGCTCCACGTTGCCCATTTTAACGCAGGCGACAGGCTGCTCTTCTGATATTTCCCTTCTAAAATAACACGTAGCCTAAAATTTTGACTTTACTATCTTAATATTATGACTTTTTTTCTTGTAAAACTACGACTTTATTCTCGTAATATTGCGCCTTTATTCTCGAAATCTGAGCGGGTTTTTTTCCCTCAATGTAGCCCTAATACTCCGTCGTACGAACTAATTTATTTCATTTCTTGATTCGGTGGGCAAAGGCTATTCAGTGTTTGTGGGTCTATGTTAGCAGTGTACCTATTAAAGCACAAGGACACATGATCTGTACAGCCAATATGCACACTTCAAAATGTGTTTATTTATCGCCAGTCATACGGTCATCGCAATGTTATACAATGTTGTCGCACCTCGCAGATTTTTCTCATATCTTGCAGGCCGAAACCACACACGCGCACGCACACTCACATGCGCACAGACTACACATACACACACTCACACACACACACACGCACAGACTCAACAGGATTCTCTAAGTGACTGAAATTCTAAGTGACTGATGTTTAGTGTTGCACACTAAACAAGGGGTGAACAAAATCATTTAGTCGGCAGCCAGAGACTTAAAACCTGTTTAGTAATAATATTTAGTAAAAGTGTATACCGTGCAAATATACTACACATAGAAAACTATCCAGGGCATACCTCAAAACATGTATCTTTACTGCAAAGCCGATGCTAAACAAGTGATAAAATACCCACACAGGTGACTGGGCGGCCGAAGATTCAGGACCTGAACACGGGGCGGAGTCTCACCCAAATCTCACCATCAGCGAGACAGTGTGTGTGTGTGTGTGTGTGTGTGTGAGAGAGAGAGAGAGAGATGCATATCTGAGCTTAAGCACAGACAGACTAAAGGGGATGTTTTACAACCCCTCATACACACACACACACACACACATTGCTGAGGCCATCAGGAATGCTAATGAGTGAGAGCCAAGCAGTGCACGGGGGGGGGGGGGGGGGGGGACAAAACCGAAGCCTGAAATATGACTCATTTAAGAATGTCTCTCACAGACTCTCACTCTCAGCCTCAACAAGGACAAAAAATGCTACAGAAAAGAGATGGTACTCACACACACACTCTTTCATTCCCAGTCACACTCATCATCAAATGGCACTGTGCGTGCGTGCGCGCGTGTGTGTGTGTGTGCAGAGGCTTGTTATGGCTCTGAATCCCAAAAGGACCTCTGACTTAAGCATTAAAAACACGCAAGAAGTGAAGAGAGACAATCTTCCCTTTTTCCCTCAGGGTCTGACCAAGGCAAACAGATGTCAGAGAGAGGGAGAGAGAGTTAAAGCTACACAGATTCTCTCTGATCTTTCTCTCTGAGTTCTGCCAGAGACCTGCCCATCAAACACACACACACACACACACACACACATCAAGAAATTCATACATGTTCCCATCCAAGCATACACACATCACTCACTAGCATGCAAATATACTTATACACAAACATATATTCATATATAAACACAATGACATATGAGTGTGTACACACACACACCCACACACACACACACACTTTCAGTGCCCTGTAGAGTGGATGAGTGTGAGTGTAGTTGCTTTGCTCTGTCTGCCAAAAATAACAGGAAAAGTTTCAAAGTTTCACCCTGAGCTGATTAACAGTTTGTGGCTGATTTGGATAAGATGGGAGTTTAGCTCAAACACACACACACACACACACACACACACACACACACACACACACACACACACAGAGTCAAAACTAATCCTCTTAATGTTAAAACTGATCTGGCCCAAACTAACCCCCTGCTCTGACTACCTCTGCTGAGTGGCTGAGGGAAGAATCAAACACACACACACACACTCACACTCCACTCTGAACCAAACACACACACACACACACACTCCACTCTGAACCAAACACACACACACACACACACACACTCCACTCTGAACCAAACACACACACACAGACACAATCCACTCTGAACCAAACACACACTCACACTCCACTCTGAATCCAACACACACACACACACACACTCCACTCTGAACAAAACACACACATACACTCACACTCCACTCTGAACCAAACACACACACGCACTCCACTCTGAACAAAACACACACACACACTCACACTCCACTCTGAACCAAAGACACACTCACACTTTAAACTCAACACTCACACTCCAGTTTAAACTAAACACAAACACATGTCTGAGAGCTAAGCCAGTGGGCACTTTAGCAGCATATCCTGACCTGAAGTGGGGAGAGGGAGAGAAAGAGAGAGAGACAGAGAGAGAGGGAGAGAAAGAGAGAGAGAGAGAGAGGGAGAGAAAGAGAGAGACAGAGAGAGAGAGAGAGAGGGAGAGAAAGAGAGAGACAGAGAGAGAGAGAGGGGGAGAGAGGGAGAGAGACAGAGAGAGAGAGAGAGGGGGAGAGAGGGAGAGAGAGAAATTCTTTGGTCTGCTATCTACCAGAACTGTGCGTTTGGCATTTCCTTTCCTGGTGCCCAAACGAAGCATTAATAAAGTCCCTCAGTGTGTGTGTGTGTGAGTGTGTGTGTGTAATATCATTTTAATTTGACTTTGTTATAGACATGTAAAACCCTTTGAGACTATAAACAGTGATACTGGGTTCTCTAAATAACCTTGTATTATTATTATTATTATTATTATTAATAAATAACTTGTGTGTGTATATATATATATATATGTGTGTGTGTGTGTGTATGAGAGCGAGAGAGAGAGACTTGGCAGAGTTCTTTCCCTCTGCCAGTGCCTACTTAATACCGGTGAAGAGACATGCGTTTACACCCAGCCTGACAAAAATGCACTTCATTTTCCACATCTGACTCACACTGACACTTAAACCAAAGCTTCAAATGAAAGGTTCAAAACAGAAACATTTCCATCGGCAAACAACTGACAAAAGCTAAAATAACAATACTTTAAGCTGCAGAAATGTGTTTATCTAAAAAAAAACCCTCAAAGGTTGTCTGAATAACAAACACAGAGATAAAAAGTAAAGGAGTTTGTGCTTTAAACAAAACTGATGATTAGCAATTGTGTACAAGACACCAGCGGAGGTGAATCATCCTGATTGACTCAGTGTCGTTCACATACCTCATCCCTCACTCTGTGGGGTACAGAAAGATTTTATCTGTGCATGTATGTGTGTGTGTGTGCGTATACATGCGTGTGTATGTGTGTGTTTGTTTTAAGTGAGGTCACAGTTGGCAGGCCTGTCTGTTTGGGATTAAAGAGCTGGACATTTACTCTGATTCCCCAGTGAGAGACCACCAAAGATCAGAGAGAGAACAAACCGTAGAGGGGTCTACATGACACGGCTGGCATGGTCACTCAATCAGCATGGAGTCCACACACACACACACACACACTCACACACAGCTCTTATGATGTGTGTTCCTTGTAAGGTATAGTGTGTGTGTGTGTGTGTGTGTGTGTACAGATGAAGAGCACATGAAAAGAAGTGGCTACTCCATCACCTACTCTGACTTTTGCTCAATATTAACTTTCTATCATTATTATTTCAGCCTACAGTAAACTGGTAGGACCAATTTACCGAATAGGCTAGGTCTGTCCGAATGTGCGCGCGCGCTCCGTTATTACACATAGGTGCCCAGTACAAACTTTGAACTAAAAGTTCGCTGAAACGATATTAATGTAAAGTCATATACAAACGCGCATGCTCTCAGTCTTTCAGTAAAGACTGCCGAACGATTTGGTCTGTATGACTGCAACCCGTTACACTGGGTTTTAAATCTCTCATCAAAATAACAAATAAAGACAGAACTTTAAAATAACAAATAAAAACAGAACTTCTGTAGTCAACTTTTATTCAAACCAGCGAAGAATCTGACACTAAATGAGTATTCAGCATGACGAACAACTGCGGCCAGAGACTCGCTCTAACCGTTAAGACCTGAAGAGAAATGCAGGGCTGAATCTTCAGCAGCAAAGATACATGACACGACCTTCTGTTCCGTTTAAGAGTGAATATTCTCTTTTAGTATGCTAAACGTATTTAGTAAATCCAGTGTACAAGATGACATAGAGAAAAAAATTCTTCAGCTTCTAACTGGCCGGAAATCGCAGCTCTTTAATCCTGAGACATTAAATGAGATGCTAAAAACTGCTTCCTATCCATTAAAAAGAAGACGCAACTGTCAGTTGGCGGCTAATCTGGTTAGAAACAACAAACTGAACTTGCTCTATCAAAGAGCGAGAGAGAGAGAGTTAGGAGTTCAAGACAGAAACCGATTCTCTGTCCCCCTGAAGAACTGAAAACTATACATCTCGGAAAGTGGGATTACGGAGCTGGCAGCTCTCCTTTCTCTCCGCAGACCAGGAGAAAATGACGGTAATTACAAAGCGCCGGAGATCTCGAGCCCAACGACACTTAGGCTGCGGTCGCTTTTTTTCCACAAGGAGCTGTCATGAAGGATCGGTTTGGCGGAATCTGAATCCAACTAGTGTATTCATTTTAATATAATTGTAAAAAACCGGATCTCGCCCAATGTCATTTCGCCTGTAAAAAGATCAAATGTTTCAGGGTGCATATGCGTATATTTAAGTGTGTGTTCCTTACACCCTAAGGTACACTGACTAAATTGATAGGTTCAGTCTTTGGATGATGCTTATACTTATTTTGGAGAATATGAGCACAATTTGTTACGATATATTCTTCAACTGCAGTTCATTACAGGACGTATTTGCACTCGCTCTCGCTCTCTCTCACACACACACACACACGTGAAAACTTGTAATTTGGGTAACATGACAGGGCTTGAGCGGCTTTACCGCCCCGCGGTCGCTTTGTGCCTGATAACTCAGCATATACGCATGATAAGAATCTTTTTACAAGCCAAAGAATATAAACAAACACCAACATTCAATGGCAAAAGATCAAAGAGAGCGAGAGAGAGAGCGAGAATGACAAACGTTCGGTTGCGAGTTTCTAAAGAGTGTTACAGTAACTACAGATGAAACCAGGCAGAGCGGTTCCGATTCACTGTCAGGCTATTTTTAAACCAGTACATATTAATATAAAGTTTGGTATTGTAATATGATGTTGGTTATCGCTAGATACCGTTATATGTATATGGGAAAATGAGAGCAGAAATGTTATATATAACATTATATATCGCTATAAAGCTATATAGTGATAAACTACCCATTAAACTGTGGACGGTGAAGATGTTTTTAGTATTTTGTCAAGAGTACGACCTCTGCATCATTTTCAATTTTTTTTTTCCAATTGTCACTTCACGGCATTCTGATATTAGGATTAGCACTAAACAGACTATAGTTAAGTGATTAATTACAGGTAATTAATATCTCTCTGAATATCTCTGAATTTTGTAAAGGCCAATTAAAAAAAAAACATTTCAAAGTCAGCTGGACCGTGATGTCTTGTAAACCTCTGGTCTTGGTATGTGCTGGAAAAAGAAAACGCCTTTCTTTTTTAATAAGACACCATACCTTTTCACGTCTTATCTCCCGGCAACAGTCATCACTCATAATAATGACTGCTAGCTCAGTGGATCAAAGCTTTGAATGTTTGAACCACAGACACGCAGACTGCCACAACCAAGTTAAATGGCATAAGAGGCGATTGACAACAAAGAATCAAAAGTGGTATAATTTGTTTCTTTCTTTTTCACACGGTCAGCAACAGGGAATAAAAAAGAAAAATGTGTGCTTTTATCACAAAACTTGTTCTCATCACAGAATAAGCCGAAATACTTATCCAAATCACGCACTGATTCGGAGCGCGGACTCACCTTTAGGAGCAGAACGAAGACGCAGACCCGAAGAGTTACCATCTCACGGCCCGTTAGTGACTCACTTTTTCCGACCAAAAATCTCAGTGCCTCGGGCTTCCAGACTTCCTCCAGACGTAGGCTATGCTTCAGGTTTCACGCGCAAAATAAGCTTGAACGCACGAGAAAAAAATCCCGCAACAGCCCTACTGTGTCACCCGGTCCTTTTCAAGAAAGGAACACTTATATCTCCAATGGCTTCTCTATAGACCAAAGTTTCGTCGCACGGGCTGGTTTTGGGATGCGCACGTCTCGCTCCTGAATAAGTCTTTGTTTTCGAGGTTAGATGGTCATTGAAATGAGAAAACCAAAAAACGTCTTATTCATTACAGCTTAATTTCAAAGTCATGCTCTGTCGTTTGTTTTCGCGTAGTTTGACTCACTCCATTATCCTTCTACTTGGAACTCGGCGCTCAACTCAACAAAATTGACTGAAATCGGCTTCCCCCTTCTCTCCCCCCTCCCAGCCACGGAACCATGTGACCTTTGTATGCGTCCTGTGATTGGATAAATGGCAGTATCATAAACACGTTGAAGTGATCTTGGAATTGTGCGGTTTGTCTCATAAACCAGAAATTAGAAAACGGGTCACCGGAAATATTAGGATCCTTTTAAGAGCAACAAACATGAGTAAAATACTCGCTGTCATGTGAATTTTTGAGCCTCACTTACTTTACCGGACTTACCATAACTATTACATGTAACTGATAAAAAATCGCTGCTTATGAAAACATAATATATATACGTTACAATACAATTATACCTACAATCGCATTATTATTATTGTTATTATTATTATTATCATTATTATTATTATCGTTGTTGTTACAGCCACAGCCTTTACTAAGATTAAGGTTTGGGTTAAGGCTAGTTGTATATGCAGTGTATATGGAGTGTCAAACCGAATTATTGTTAGAGTTTTTACACTTGAGGCGATCGCCATTAGTGCTAATAGAGCTGAAACTTGGAATTCTTCACATACATAACAGAGACAGGGGACGCCCCGCGCCTCTTTTCACATCAGAGGCATTTCAAACGTACTTTAGATAAACAGCCGGTCAATACTGAGGGTTGTAAAGCCGCGGGGCCGCGCCGCATGTGGCCTGAGGACAACAGAGACCGGCAAATGGAGACATCTTTTTCTGTATAGAAAGACAGCAATGCTTCAAAGACGGGTACTTCTGTAAAAAGAGTCGGGATAGCGGACATATAGGGGGGGCAGGGAGTTCATTTAAGATCTAGGAAGGGGTAGGAGACAGTGGCACAAACAAGCAGACATGGAAACCCCAGTGAAGACGTCTGCGTTCGGCAGGTCGTCACCTTCGAAAGCACACAACTTAGTCGCAACGGCCGTCTTCTAAGAGAATGAGAGATGTACTCGTTTGTCGAGTGTGTTTGATATTCAGAATTGGCAGATAAAACTAATTTTTTAGTAGTGAAGACACCAATGAGTTATAGTTGATTCAAATTGATCGAGTATTTCCACCTACTATAAGTAAGGAGTAAAAGCATTTTCGACGTTTTTTATGGTTAACAACTGAGGGATGATATTATTATCGCGAGACTTTACGCGTTAACATCTTACTCGGTCATTTGAATTAAACACAAATAGAATACTGAGTAATGTAGAATCATAAGCAAGATTTTGTTAAGCATCTCTAGACACACACTCACTCTCTGCTTTTGACAAAAAGAACATACGCTCGCACACACACACACACACACACATTCCCTCTGAAGATGGTAGAAGTGCAGTACAGGTGCAGACCAGCTGTAGATAGTGGTTCTCTCTCTTTCTCTCTCACTCTCTCTTCATCTATACCAGTTTTCTCTTTCCTGCCTAACCCAGTCCCCGCTGACTGCGTGCCACACCCTGCCCCTGCACTAATGCTAAAACATTCCTGCTCTCATTCTCCCAGACACAAAGGGAGCGACACCTCGGGGACGGTGCCAAAACTCTCTCTTTAAAGGGTTGGAGCGCCAGGCTGCCAAGACGCAGCCGTTCTTACAGCACGCTGATGCCAGGCGAGGACATCCAGTCCAGGACTAACCCCCATTCGTCAGCCACATGGAACACACTGAAGACTCAGCTCTCTGCCTGGTCTAACACATCTGATTCACTGGATCCACAGCCTGGCCAGCAGCTGGACTGGAGAGGCAGAACTGGGAAACGTTGCCAAAAGTCACTGGCCACTTACACCCCAGACAGTTCACTGAAACTATGATCATCGGTTCTATCACAGAAGCCTTAGGTTCACTGGGCCAGTATACTGCTGTGACTGGTCTGAATGGAAAAGCTGGACAAATCCATCGAAATAAAACCAGCTGTGAGACTGGAGATGTAGCTGCTGAGGAGCTGGTCTGTGGGTGTGAGGGGAATGGAAGCCCCCCCAAACGGAGACCATACACCCCACAGTCCCGCAATAACAGTCCGGGGGGGTGGGGGGGGCTCCTACTCCATCGTACTCTTCCTCTACCCCTCCCGCTGATTTTTCCCCAGGACACGAGAGGTCAAGAAGATGAGATGCCTGCTCTTACTGAGAATGAGGTGTGAACCCCTCCTCCCATTGTTGGACATTCACGTCTGAGGGGGTGTGGCTGTCATACCTCCCCCTCCCTTCCTCTCCCTCTCTCCACTTAGTGACCTGGCATGGGGGGGGGGCGGCAGTGGACATTCACCCCTCCCTCTTCTACAACCCTCTCTATCAACCCCCTCTGTATTGACCTCCTCTCTTTGGTGTTTATGGGTAGGCAGACAGGATGTTCAGCCCACCAGGAGATCAAAGGATGGCCCAACGTAACACGCACACACGCACACACACACACACACACACACACACAACCCCTTGGACTGACAGAGTTCACACCTATAGAGGGGAAATCAAAGTGAAGAGTTATTTAAAGAACAAGAGGGAGAAACAGAGAAAAAGAAGAGGGAGGAAGCAGATGAACTGATTCTTTGAATTCAGTTGGATTCTGCAAACAAGGCTGTTTTTGTCCCACGTGGAGAACACACACACACGTACATGCACACACACATTCACACAGGTAGAAGATAAACGCTAGAAAACCTTCTTTCCTGGTTAGAGAGTACAATTGGACACAGAGAAGAGAACTGCCTGGGGCAGACAGATTTTACACACAGTGGGCCTGTCGGCCAGGCCCAGGGTCCCAGCCAGTCAGTCAGCGTGTGTGTGTGTGTTAACAAAGCCAAATTTACTGACTGTTTGTAACGTCACCTTTAAACAAGTTTTACTCAGGCTGCACAGTTCAGTTCCAGCGCTTTCACATCGTCCCATAAACAAAGCACAGACCCCGAAGCCAACACAGCTTGACTTCATCCAACAGAGGAAGAGAGAGTTTTAAAAAAACACACAGTCACTGGAAATGGGGGTTTTTTAATGGTTTGTAATTTCAAACCAAGGTCATAAAACTCATCCATATAGACAGTACAGAGATTAGTCATTTTATGGCTTCAGTCTCATCCAAAACCAGTCAGAAACTCTTGCTCTCTCCTCTTGTCATCAGAGACAAGCTCTGATGTACTTTCAGACAAAATTTATGTGCAAGATACGGACACAATTCAACATACTTTTGATATTTTCTCCATTTTATAAATCACAGACAGTGTATGTCTCCTGCCACACCAGTGTTTGAATATATGCTGGAGTGTATAGAGGTTCTAAAACAAAAACCCAAAAAAAAACAGACGTGTGTCCTTGTTAGTCCTATTGTCTTTCTCCCAGTGAAACCAGTGCAGATTAGCCAAAACCACACCAGAGGCACGGACAGGATGTCGGAATTCCCGCTCTTTCGCTCCTGGGGGGGAGTTGCAGCATTCCCATGTGTTTCACAGGCTTGACGGGAAACGGAGCAACTGGCTTCAAAGGGATCAGTGCTCAAAGCCAGAAATGCACAGCCCAAATTAAACGAATAATAATTTACTAACAGAAGCGGGTTAACTAGTGGCATCTGTATGAATAGCAGTGACACATTTAGACCATGAGTGAGGGAGAGGGAGCCAGTGGAATGTCCTCCAGTGAGATCTCTATCTGTCATAACAGACAGGTCAGTGATCTCTATCAGTCATAACAGACAGGTCAGTGATCTCTATCTGTCATAACAGACAGGTCAGTGATCTCTATCAGTAATAACAGACAGGTCAGTGATCTCTATCAGTCATAACAGACAGGTCAGTGATCTCTATCTGTCATAACAGACAGGTCAGTGATCTCTATCAGTAATAACAGACAGGTCAGTGATCTCTATCAGTCATAACAGACAGGTCATTGATCTCTATCAGTAATAACAGACAGGTCAGTGATCTCTATCAGTCATAACAGTCAGGTCAGTGATCTCTATCTGTCATAACAGACAGGTCAGTGATCTCTATCAGTCATAACAGACAGGTCAGTGATCTCTATCAGTAATAACAGACAGGTCAGTGATCTCTATCAGTAATAACAGACAGGTCAGTGATCTCTAATCACAGAGAGGTCAGTGATCTCTAATAACAGACAGGTCAGTGATCTCTATCAGTCATAACAGACAGGTCAGTGATCTCTATCAGTAATAACAGACAGGTCAGTGATCTCTATCAGTCATAACAGACAGGTCAGTGATCTCTATCAGTCATAACAGACAGGTCAGTGATCTCTATCAGTAATAACAGACAGGTCAGTGATCTTTATCAGTCATAACAGTCAGGTCAGTGATCTCTATCTGTCATAACAGACAGGTCAGTGATCTCTATCAGTCATAACAGACAGGTCAGTGATCTCTATCTGTCATAACAGACAGGTCAGTGATCTCTATCAGTAATAACAGACAGGTCAGTGATCTCTAATCACAGACAGGCCTTGCAGGTTGAGGCACACAGCACAGTGAGGGAGAGGACTTGGGCACTGAAAGAAAAGAGGGGATGAATGGAAGGGATGATGGAGAAACAATGAAAAGAAAAACTGATTTAACTGAGATTAAAATTTCAGTCTTCAAAAGTTAAAGGGAGACTCCCTCACTGATCTGACAGGTCAAAAGCTGTTTCTGAAGACCAGACTAAACTGACAGACATGTTGTTCAAATAATCCAGTTCCTCCCCCACTGAATGAGATGAAGAGTATAGGATGAGAGGAGGGAAAGACAAAGGCAGTGAAGGGTCTAAACGACATCCTGATAAATCCAGTGTCACACGAGGAAAATCCAAAAGGCACTTTTTTGTCACGTGGCGTGTTGCAAACCATTCACGTGAGGAGTCTGCAGGTGCTCAGGGCAGACCGAGAAAACGGATCAAATATACTGACAGTGTCCTTCAGTAAAACAATAACCGACAGTCTTCTTCAGTAAAACAGTAAGAGGAATGCACTTTTTCCGTCAGCAGGTCCAGGACACTACACAGAGGGTCAGAAGTATTCACACTCAACACATTTCCTTTAGAAGGCATCAGAGGGGTTTTCGGTTTTTTTTTCACACCTGACTGATTCTCGTTAAAGGATGTTACATTATCAAGAACAACACAGCATGTTCACAGTAACCATCACCTGTCATATTGCTTAATGAGCATGTTTTCACACACACAAATGCACACACACACGCACACATGCACGCGCGCGCACGCACGTACACACAGACACTCACACACACCCGTGCACACACACACACACACACACACACACACACACACACACACACACACACACACACACACACTCTCTTGAGGACATTCTGTATTTACAAAGAGACTTTTTTTCAGCATAAGTACATTTTTCAAGTTTTAAAGAGTTCACTGAAAGTACCAGTACAGAAAAGACCACCACAGACAAAACCAGCCAATCAATATCTCTAACCACAGACAAAACCAGCCAATCAAAGTCATGCATCACAGACGAGATCAAAATCACCCGCTGCAGACAAGATCAACCCGCAAAAATTGACATCTGTTGAAATTAACAAATTCACTTCACCTTCAGTGACACCATCATACTGCATACATTAGTTAGAGTCACCTAAGAGTACAGTGCTAAATCAGTGATTCAGATCTCAGAAAATGCTGCTTAAAAACAGTTGAGCGTTGAACATATTTGTGCATTAGTAAAAACTATTACAATCTCTTTATAGTTCTAAACATTTCACAGGGAAGGCTACCACATCTTTGCCTTAAAACTGTTTTTAAAATCTTTGGAATGGTTCAGTTATAAAACAGAAAGAAATTAAATGCTTTAAAAATAGATTTTTTTTTTTTCTTTTTTCCCTTTCATCGGTTTAAAAGTGCAGCTTTGGGTTGTTGCATTTTATGCATCTACCCCCCCGCCCCCCCCCCTCCCCCTCCCCCGTTCTGTCTCTGAGAAAAGGTACAGAGAGTTGCCATGTGTGGGAGGTGGAGTTTTGGGGTGGGCGGAGCCCCAGCAGGTCTCAGACAGGCAGTGGTCTCTGATGAGGGGTAGAGCTGAGTCTCTCTGCTGGCTTTTTTGGAGCGTAACCCCTCTCCTGTGTGTATAGTGCATCTCCTAAAACCAGGTGGAGTGATCTGCTCATTTCCCAGAGTGCTCTGTGGGGTTGTATTCCGTTTCTCCTGAGGATACCTGGGAAATTCTACGCGTGGAGCCAAACAAGCGACGGGAAAACTGTCCTGAGCGCACCTGAGAATAGACAGAACAAGCATCACAGATTACAACACAGATTACACCACACTACAACCACATAGTCCTACCACTGAACCACCACCAATACAACACAGTAACAACACACTACAACCACATAGTCCTACCACTGAACCACCACCAATACAACACAGTAACAACACACTATTAAAACCACATAGTCCTACCACTGAACCACCACCAATACAACACAGATTACACTACACTACAACCACATAGTCCTACCACTGAACCACCACCAATACAACACAGATTACACCACACTACAACCACATAGTCCTACCACTGAACCACCACCAATACAACACAGATTACACTACACTACAACCACATAGTCCTACCACTGAACCACCACCAATACAACACAGCAACAACACACTATTAAAACTACATAGTCCTACCACTGAACCACCACCCATACAACACAGATTACACTACACTACAACCACATAGTCCTACCACTGAACCACCACCAATACAACACAGATTACACCACACTACAACCACATAGTCCTACCACTGAACCACCACCCATACAACACAGATTACACCACACTACAACCACATAGTCCTACCACTGAACCACCACCAATACAACACAGATTACACTACACTACAACCACATAGTCCTACCACTGAACCACCACCAATACAACACAGCAACAACACACTATTAAAACTACATAGTCCTACCACTGAACCACCACCCATACAACACAGATTACACTACACTACAACCACATAGTCCTACCACTGAACCACCACCAATACAACACAGATTACACCACACTACAACCACATAGTCCTACCACTGAACCACCACCCATACAACACAGATTACACCGCACTACAACCACATAGTCCTACCACTGAACCACCACCAATACAACACAGTAACAACACACTATTAAAACTACATAGTCCTACCACTGAACCACCACCAATACAACACAGATTACACCACACTACAACCACATAGTCCTACCACTGAACCACCACCAACACAACACAGATTACACCACACTACAACCACATAGTCCTACCACTGAACCACCACCAACACAACACAGATTACACCACACTACAACCACATAGTCCTACCACTGAACCACCACCAATACAACACAGTAACAACACACTATTAAAACTACATAGTCCTACCAGTGAACCACCACCAATACAACACAGATTACACCACACTACAACCACATAGTCCTACCACTGAACCACCACCCATACAACACAGATTACACCACACTACAACCACATAGTCCTACCACTGAACCACCACCAATACAACACAGTAACAACACACTATTAAAACTACATAGTCCTACCAGTGAACCACCACCAATACAACACAGATTACACCACACTACAACCACATAGTCCTACCACTGAACCACCACCCATACAACACAGATTACACCGCACTACAACCACATAGTCCTACCACTGAACCACCAGCAATACAACACAGCAACAACACACTATTAAAACTACATAGTCCTACCACTGAACCACCACCCATACAACACAGTAACAACACACTATTAAAACTACATAGTCCTACCAGTGAACCACCACCAATACAACACAGACTACACCACACTACAACCACATAGTCCTACCACTGAACCACCACCAATACAACACAGTAACAACACACTATTAAAACTACATAGTCCTACCACTGAACCACCACCAACACAACACAGATTACACTACACTACAACCACATAGTCCTACCACTGAACCACCACCAACACAACACAGATTACACCGCACTACAACCACATAGTCCTACCACTGAACCACCACCCATACAACACAGTAACAACACACTATTAAAACTACATAGTCCTACCACTGAACCACCACCCATACAACACAGTAACAACACACTATTAAAACTACATAGTCCTACCACTGAACCACCACCCATACAACACAGTAACAACACACTATTAAAACTACATAGTCCTACCACTGAACCACCACCAACACAACACAGATTACACTACACTACAACCACATAGTCCTACCACTGAACCACCACCAATACAACACAGATTACACTACACTACAACCACATAGTCCTACCACTGAACCACCACCAATACAACACAGATTACACTGCACTACAACCACATAGTCCTACCACTGAACCACCACCCATACAACACAGTAACAACACACTATTAAAACCACATAGTCCTACCACTGAACCACCACCAATACAACACAGATTACACTGCACTACAACCACATAGTCCTACCACTGAACCACCACCAATACAACACAGATTACACTACACTACAACCACATAGTCCTACCACTGAACCACCACCAATACAACACAGTAACAACACACTATTAAAACTACATAGTCCTACCACTGAACCACCACCAATACAACACAGATTACACTACACTACAACCACATAGTCCTACCACTGAACCACCACCAATACAACACAGATTACACCGCACTACAACCACATAGTCCTACCACTGAACCACCACCAATACAACACAGATTACACCGCACTACAACCACATAGTCCTACCACTGAACCACCACCAATACAACACAGATTACACCGCACTACAACCACATAGTCCTACCACTGAACCACCACCAATACAACACAGCAACAACACACTATTAAAACTACATAGTCCTACCACTGAACCACCACCAACACAACACAGATTACACCACACTACAACCACATAGTCCTACCACTGAACCACCACCAATACAACACAGTAACAACACACTATTAAAACTACATAGTCCTACCACTGAACCACCACCAATACAACACAGATTACACTACACTACAACCACATAGTCCTACCACTGAACCACCACCAATACAACACAGATTACACCACACTACAACCACATAGTCCTACCACTGAACCACCACCAATACAACACAGTAACAACACACTATTAAAACTACATAGTCCTACCAGTGAACCACCACCAATACAACACAGATTACACCACACTACAACCACATAGTCCTACCACTGAACCACCACCCATACAACACAGATTACACCACACTACAACCACATAGTCCTACCACTGAACCACCACCAATACAACACAGCAACAACACACTATTAAAACTACATAGTCCTACCACTGAACCACCACCAACACAACACAGATTACACTACACTACAACCACATAGTCCTACCACTGAACCACCACCCATACAACACAGATTACACTACACTACAACCACATAGTCCTACCACTGAACCACCACCAATACAACACAGTAACAACACACTATTAAAACTACATAGTCCTACCACTGAACCACCACCAATACAACACAGATTACACTGCACTACAACCACATAGTCCTACCACTGAACCACCACCCATACAACACAGTAACAACACACTATTAAAACCACATAGTCCTACCACTGAACCACCACCAATACAACACAGATTACACTACACTACAACCACATAGTCCTACCACTGAACCACCACCAATACAACACAGTAACAACACATTATTAAAACCACATAGTCCTACCACTGAACCACCACCAATACAACACAGATTACACCGCACTACAACCACATAGTCCTACCACTGAACCACCACCAATACAACACAGTAACAACACACTATTAAAACTACATAGTCCTACCACTGAACCACCACCAATACAACACAGATTACACTACACTACAACCACATAGTCCTACCACTGAACCACCACCAATACAACACAGATTACACCGCACTACAACCACATAGTCCTACCACTGAACCACCACCAATACAACACAGATTACACCGCACTACAACCACATAGTCCTACCACTGAACCACCACCAATACAACACAGATTACACCGCACTACAACCACATAGTCCTACCACTGAACCACCACCAATACAACACAGCAACAACACACTATTAAAACTACATAGTCCTACCACTGAACCACCACCAACACAACACAGATTACACCGCACTACAACCACATAGTCCTACCACTGAACCACCACCAATACAACACAGCAACAACACACTATTAAAACTACATAGTCCTACCACTGAACCACCACCAATACAACACAGATTACACCGCACTACAACCACATAGTCCTACCACTGAACCACCACCAATACAACACAGTAACAACACACTATTAAAACTACATAGTCCTACCACTGAACCACCACCAATACAACACAGATTACACTACACTACAACCACATAGTCCTACCACTGAACCACCACCAATACAACACAGATTACACCGCACTACAACCACATAGTCCTACCACTGAACCACCACCAATACAACACAGATTACACCGCACTACAACCACATAGTCCTACCACTGAACCACCACCAATACAACACAGATTACACCGCACTACAACCACATAGTCCTACCACTGAACCACCACCAATACAACACAGATTACACCGCACTACAACCACATAGTCCTACCACTGAACCACCACCAATACAACACAGTAACAACACACTATTAAAACTACATAGTCCTACCACTGAACCACCACCCATACAACACAGACTACACCACACTATAACCACATAGTCCTACCACTGAACCACCACCAATACAACACAGTAACAACACACTATTAAAACTACATAGTCCTACCACTGAACCACCACCAATACAACACAGATTACACTACACTACAACCACATAGTCCTACCACTGAACCACCACCAATACAACACAGATTACACTACACTACAACCACATAGTCCTACCACTGAACCACCACCAATACAACACAGCAACAACACACTATTAAAACACTAAGACTATTATATTACTCTGTCATTACTACATAATACACCCAGAACTAAATCTCACCACATCACAATTATACTAGTCACTATTACTATAATATTGCATCACTAATACACTATTCACTATTACCATAATGCTGCATCACTGATATACTGTTCACTATTACCATAATGTTAAAAAATCACTAATACACTATTTACTATTACTATAATGTTACATCAATAATACAATATTCACTATTCCCATTATATAACAACACTAATACTCTATTCACCATTCCCATTATGTAACAACACTAATACACTATTCACTATTACTATAATGTTACATCACTAATACACTATTACTATGATGTTACTTCACTAACGAATAAAAACTTAAATACAATATAAGAGTATGAATTAGACAGGGCTGTAACTACAGTATAAGAGTATGAATTAGACAGGGCTGTAACTACAGTATAAGAGTATGAATTAGACAGGGCTACAGTATGAGAGGACTGCCGTCTATGAAAGAAAAAGAAAGAAAAGACTCTTACTTCCTCTGGTTTGCCAGCTCCCACCACAATGAGTTTTCCGTTGTCCAGACCCACGAGGATGTGACTGCATTCTTTAGTCACTGACACACTCCGGATCGGCACCATCAGGGCCAGGGGTGATACGGTTAGCTTCAGGCTAACACACACACACACACACACGGACACACACAGGCACGGAGACACACAGGCACGGAGACACACACACACACGGACACACACAGGCACGGACACACACAGGCACGGACACACACACACACACACGGACACACACACACACACACGGACACACACACACACGGACACACACACACACGGACACACACACAGGCACGGACACACACACGCACGGACACACACACGCACGGACACACACACGCACGGACACACACACGCACGGACACACACACAGGCACGGACACACACACACACGGACACACACACAGGCACGGACACACACACGCACGGACACACACACGCACGGACACACACACGCACGGACACACACACACACGGACACACACACACACGGACACACACAGGCACGGACACACACACACATGGACACACACACACACGGACACACACAGGCACAGACACAGACACGGTCACACAAAAAAACCTTTTCATTTGTTTCATTTAGCAGTCTGGCTCTACAACAACATGACTCTGACATGACTCGGACATGACTCGGACATGACATTCTGTTTGGTTGTGTTCTGTGGTTTGTCTGTTTGACTGTGGAGTTGTGTACCTGTACATGTCTCGGATGTGAAGGTTGCCCTCCGCAGTGCCCAGGATAACATATTCAGGCACCAGGTACACAGCTGTCACCTGCTCCTCCACCGCCTCGGACGCCAGCAGCATGCCGTTCACTGAATACACATGCACCGCGTTCTTCTCCTGCAGGAAACACACACACACCAACACACACCGTCAGCTCATTCACACCTTTAAACAGAACCAATTTCATTTTTTCTCCATCTGACCCACAAAAAGAGAAACGGATTTCACCATGACAGGCCTGCCAAGATCATAGCTGGAGAGTCTCTTATTCTTTCCTGCTATTAAGGGGTTAACTGTCAGAATCCTGAACCGTACCTCTCATCGTCAGAGAGCAGACCCCACCCCCACACTCGGAGTATTTTCAGGTACACATATGATGGAGGAATAGTGAAAAAAAAGAGAGAGATCTGAGATGTTTGAACAAATGTCACTGTTCAACATATTCTGAGATTCCTCCATCTCCGTCTCCTCAGCTCCGTGTCTGAGAGGATGGTCTGTGTGGTCAGTGTATTGTGGCAGCTATGGAAGTGGTCCTGTGAGAAGTACTTTGTGGAGAATATAAATACTGTGAAAAAATGTAGCTGCAAGCAGCAATTCTGGGGTCCAAGCACAAATAAGCTAATTGCCTAAGGGTCTTTAATTTCACGCACTAAAAATCTGTGATGAAGATTTTCACAGGCCAGTGTGAAGAAGAACTTGATGAGAGATAAAACTATTGGCTCATTGTTAATAAAACTAGCTGGAACTAGTTAGTAGGGACTTGGGGAATGCATTATAGTAGATTATGGGGCATTGCTAGTGCCATGCAGTGGCATTTAAGAGTCTTACAGATAATTCAAGATGGTCACTAAATGATGTGACCTATGGCATTCTCCATCATTGGGATGACTGTTGACAGAGGGAGAAACAAACCTATTAAGTCTCAGGAGTTCCCAGTGTTTTGTTTCGGTAGAAGGACAAACTGAATTTGTAACATAAAATCCAATGTGGCAGCCAAACCGTGTCATCAGTGTACAACATTTTCATACAGAAGAATCAACCTTTGGGCTTAGAGAAGAATGCACAGTATTCACACTTTTTAAGCTCTCATCTCATCATCACTCATTATCTAAGCCACTCCTGATTAGGGTCGCGGGGGGTGCTGGAGCCTATCCCAGCGCTCATAGGGCGAAAGGCGGAGAAACACCCTGGACAGGTCGCCAGTCCATCGCAGGGCAGACACACAGACAAACACACTCACACACACATTCATACCTAAGGGCAATTTAGTGTCTCCAATTCACCTAACCTGCATGTCTTTGGACTGTGGGAGGAAACCGGAGTTCCCGGAGGAAACCCACGCAGACACGGGGAGAACATACACTAGGGCAGCACGGTGGCACAGTGAGTAGCGCTGTCGCCTCACAGCAAGAGGGTTTCGGGTTCGGTTCCCAGCCGGGTGGCCAGGGTCCTTTCTGTGTGGAGTTTGCATACTTTTTAAGCTACTGTCTAGAATTTATATCCATTCAAACACAGTCATTCTTGAGCACCGATTCTGAGACCTTTGTAGATTGACTGGCATGTAGCTCTGGTGTTATCTGATGTAGGAACTATTCCTTCACAGTTTGGATAGAGCATACGCCAAAGGCAATACACTGGCATCAGTTAAAGTTATGGTTCAGGAACACAAGATTTTTAAGTATATTTTTCACATATTAAAAATTGGGTTTAAAATGTGCATGTTCAAGCGCTTGTGGAGTCTGTGTTTCTCGACGGACTGCTTTCAAATTTGGAATATCAAGTCAGTGAAGCCTTGTCATTGTGCACAAGAAATTTCAGAATGATTGATGAAACGGTGAATGATATTGGCTAATTAGCATATTAATTAGGAAATGAAGCAACTTGATTGGCTAGTGGTGGCCAAGTTTGTTGATGCAGCAGCTTCTTCTTCACAATTTCAGTCAGGATTTGGTTCAAGATGACGTGTTTCAAATTTCTGCAAATCGGCCCAGCCGTTCAGAAGAAGATGTCATAACTATGCAAATCATAATTATGCAAATTAGCTCAAAATCCAATGTGGCAGATTTGAAAGATTCAAGAGGCCAAGTTGTTCCGTGTGATGAGGGGAACCTGCATATCAAGTTTCGCAACTTTCTGTCAAATGGGTAAAGGGGGCTGAGCTTTTCAAAATGGCGATTTCAATTCAAGATGGCTGTCAGGTCATGTGACCAATGGACGCCATATTGTAGACAACTGTTCTGGAAATGACTCTCTACCAACCTAATCTACCAACCTAATCTACCAAATCTGGTGACGTTTCGACGCATGGTTTTGGTTTTAGGGGCAAAAATTGGAAAAGTTGTGGAAAAATAATAATAATAAAAAAAAATGATTCAAGTAAAAACAAGGGGGTTCCTGCCCCTTATGCTTGAAACCCTAATTCTTAAACATGCTGAGTCATCGCCATAATTCTTAAACATGCTGAGTCATCGCCATAATTCTGTGACACCAACCAGACAACTGAGTGGGTAAAAAAAAGCTGCAGATGTTGAATAGAGTGAGAGTGTATGTACGAGACACAACATGGGCTTTAATCACTCAAATATAAACAATATAAATAACAGAGACACAGCAGAGAGCTGCGTGCTTTTCCCCTGTCGGAGGTCAGAGGTCATGCACCTCTCCAATAACCTTAGGGCCAGGGGACTGGTAAAGAGCGAACAGACCCCTTGATTCCATTTTCTTCTTGTTGGTGGGGAGTGGTGTTTACCAGTCTGTAACCAGGCAACAGAGTAATCCCACTCACCCTCCCTGCGGGGCGCCCCTCCATGGCCGTCTGTGCCACAATGTGACCCTCCATCCCCACCTGCAGCGCCGAGATCCGCACGGGCAGACAGCTCTCACACACCGGACGCAAGGTCCGCAAAAACTGACCCCGACGAACACTGTGCACTATCAGTGTGCCATCCTGAGAGAGACAGCGAGAGAGAGAGAGACAGCGAGAGAGAGAGAGACAGCGAGAGAGAGAGAGACAGCGAGAGAGAGAGGGAACAAAGTTAAAGTTCTGAATGTTTTGTAAATATAAACCTAATTTACGTGTGTCTTTGATTTGACTGTGATTCTCTGATTTTCTGAGTCACTGTGAAAAAATTAGTCTGTCACTCAAAGCAAGGGAGAAGGAGATTTAATATGCTTACACACACACACACCACATGCTTTAATATGCTTACACACACACACACCACATGCTTTAATATGCTTACACACACACACACCACATGCTTTAATATGCTTACACACACACACACCAAACCGACAGACTAAACAAAGCTGAGACTGAACGAGATGATTCACCGAAAACAAATCTGAACCGTTTGGCCTCAGCACACTGATTCACAGCTCAGGTCTGCAGCCCCTCTGACATTTCCCTGACCTCTCACCTTTGAACCTGACACTGCCATGTCGAGCTCGGTACTGATGGCCACGCAGGTCACCTCCTGGTCATGACCACAGAGTACCTGGACTGGCCGGGGAGAGAGACCACTGGAGAAACCTCCCTACAGAGAGACAGACAGACAGACAGACAGACAGACAGACAGGTGAGAGGGCAGGAACAGATTCAGTTTGCTTTATTACACGCTTGCAACTATAACAACGTGAAACAGCAAGTGAGACAGTGGGGGCGAGTAGGACAGAGAGTGAGAGTGAAAGAGTGAGAACGACAAAGAGAAAGAGAGAGGGGGAGAGAGAGAGAGAGTGAGAACGACAGAGAGAAAGAGAGAGAGAGAGAGAGAGAGAAAGAGAGAGAGAGAGTGAGAACGACAGAGAGAAAGAGCGAGGGAGAGAGAGAGAGAGAGAGAGAGAGAGAGTGAGTGAGAACGACAGAGAGAAAGAGGGAGGGAGAGAGAGAGAGGGGGAGAGAGAGAGAGAGTGAGAACGACAGAGAGAAAGAGAGAGGGAGAGGAAGAGGAAGAGAGGGAGGAGCTGACCTGTTGGAGGACCTGCCACACCATGCAGGTTGTGTCCCGAGAGCCTGAGATGAGGTAAATACCACAGAGATCCAACGCCAGACATGTAACCACGTCTATAACACACACACACACACACACAGACGCACACGCACACACACGCGCACGCGCACACGCACACACACACACACACACACACAGAGTGAACACAGATAAATAGTTTAGAGACACTTTCTAACACACACACACACAATACATCTCTCTCTCTGTCAGACACACACACACACACACACACACACAATAGATCTCTCTTTCAGACACACACACACATACACACACACACGCACATCTCTCCCTCTCGCTCACACACACACACACGCACACATACACACACACTACACCTCTCTCTCTCACACACACATATCAACTCCTGTGAGCCCAGCTGAGCTCAGTTCCATCTCTCAAATACACACTTTACTCCAGGTCAGGAGATGACCTTCTCACCTATATGTCTGCAGATGCGTCCGACCAGTTTGGCTTTTCCCAGCGTGGTGACACGCAGGCTGCAGTCCCAGTGTCCTCCGCTGAAGAGCAGTCTGCCATCATTAGATACCACCAGGACCTGGGCACCGATGTCCACACCGGGCGAAAATGGCCCACTCAGGAACCGCTGGGTTCTAAAGAGCACAAACATGCTAGGGCGTTACTGAGAGAGAACACAGAGTTCTTCTGCAAACACAAACACACACACACACACACACACACACACAAACACACACACACACACACCCACACACACAAACACACACACACACACACACACCCACACACAAACACACACACACACACACACACACACACACACACACACACACACACACGTCTTCCTCACAACACAGGGTTACTAATCACATAACCCACACTAACGCTACAGTGTAAAGCCAAAACAGCTTGTCTTCTGTAAGAAATCAAATATCTAAACACTTCTGATGAAATGTAGCTTTATACACTAGACTGTTTACTGAAAAATTCAGAATTCTGTTACTTCATATTACCTCTGTTTCTTTGAGTAATCCTAATACAATTTGATTTTCAGAGAAAAAAAAAAGATCAGAACATGAAAAGCAGACTGCAGACAGAATTGATTAAATGTTCTTTGATTACTACTCTAATCAAATCAGTTGACTGTTTACTCAGTGAACGCCACAGACAACAAACAGATCCGCATTAAAGCGTCTCGGCCCCACCCATCTGGAGTGTCTCGGCCCCGCCCATCTGGAGCTAAACAGATAAACATTTTCTCCTGCCTGACGTCTAAAGGGTTCCTCCTCCGCCGATTTGGTTCGGATCATAAGACGCTGTACAGTATAATGGATGAAAACTGTTTCGGATAATTAAACCCCGATTTATACAGGCCGAGGACTGACAATTAAACCCTGATTTACACAGGCCGAGGACTGATAATTAAACCCCGATTTATACAGGCCAAGGACTGACAATTAAACCCCGATTTACACAGGCCGAGGACTGATAATTAAACCCCGATTTACACAGGCCGAGGACTCGGTCTGACAGAACTCTCTAACAGAACTCTCTAACCAAACTCTCTAACCGAACACTCTAACAGAACTGTCCAACAGAACTCTCTAACAGAACTCTGTATCCAAACTCTCTAACCGAACTCTCTAACCGAACACTCTAACCGAACACTCTAACAGAACTCTCTAACAGAACTCTCTAACCAAACTCTCTAACCAAACTCTCTAACAGAATTCTCTAACAGAACTCTCTAACAGAACTCTCTAACCGAACTCTCTAACAGAACTCTCTAACAGAACTCTCTAACCAAACTCTCTAACCGAACTCTCTAACAGAACTCTCTAACCAAACTCTCTAACCGAACTCTCTAACAGAACTCTCTAACAGAACTCTCTAACCAAACTCTCTAACAGAACTCTCTAACCAAACTCTCTAACCAAACTCTCTAACAGAATTCTCTAACAGAACTCTCTAACCGAACTCTCTAACAGAACTCTCTAACAGAACTCTCTAACCAAACTCTCTAACAGAACTCTCTAACAGAACTCTCTAACCAAACTCTCTAACCAAACTCTCTAAAAGAACTCTCTAACAGAACTCTCTAACAGAACTCTCTAACAGAACTCTCTAACCAAACTCTCTAACAGAACTCTCTAACAGAACTCTCTAACCAAACTCTCTAACCAAACTCTCTAACAGAACTCTCTAACAGAACTGTCTAACCAAACTCTCTAACCAAACTCTCTAACAGAACTCTCTAACCAAACTCTCTAACAGAACTCTCTAACCGAACTCTCTAACCAAACTATCTAACAGAACTCTCTAACCAAACTCTCTAACAGAACTCTCTAACCAAACTCTCTAACCAAACTATCTAACAGAACTCTCTAACAGAACTCTCTAACAGAACTCTCTAACCAAACTCTCTAACCGAACACTCTAACAGAACTGTCCAACAGAACTCTCTAACAGAACTCTCTAACCAAACTCTCTAACCAAACTCTCTAACCAAACTCTCTAACCGAACACTCTAACAGAACTCTCTAACAGAACTCTCTAACCAAACTCTCTAACCAAACTCTCTAACAGAATTCTCTAACAGAACTCTCTAACAGAACTCTCTAACCGAACTCTCTAACAGAACTCTCTAACAGAACTCTCTAACAGAACTCTCTAACCAAACTCTCTAACAGAACTCTCTAACCAAACTCTCTAACCAAACTCTCTAACAGAATTCTCTAACAGAACTCTCTAACAGAACTCTCTAACCGAACTCTCTAACAGAACTCTCTAACAGAACTCTCTAACCAA
>NC_044502.1:46771254-46788754 GCF_902362185.1 Chanos chanos
GTGTACGTGCATGCAAATATGCGTGTGTGTGTGTGTGTGTGTGTGCGTGTGTCTGTGTGTGTGTCTATGTCTGTGTGTGTGTGTGTGTGTGTGTGTTTGTGTGTGTGTCTGTGTCTGTGTGTGTGTGTGTGTGTGTGTGTTTGTGTGTGTGTCTGTGTGTGTGTGTGTGTGTGTGTGCTGTACCCATGTTATCGCGGGATGCGCTAGCATCACTGTGGGAGTCATAGGAGTAATTGGGAACCAGTTTCAGACGCATCTTTGAGTACGTCTCTGCACTGGACAACTTCCATTTGACCTCTGGCTGCACTCTGCACCGAAAAAACCCCCAAAAACAGCAACATTTTGTTACCAAACACACACACACAAGCATGCACAAGCATCACACACAAACACACACACACACACAAACATGCACAAGCATCACACACACAAGCATCACACACACACGCACACACACAACGCTCACCCTCACACACACACACACACACACAGACACACACACACACACAACGCTCACCCTCACACACAGACACACAGACACACACACACACACACAACGCTCACCCTCAAACACAGACACACACACACACACACACACACACCCTCACACACACACACACACACACACACACACACAAAGCTCACCCTCACACACAGACACACACACACACACACACAACGCTCACCCTCACACACAGACACACACAGACACACACAGACACACACACACACACACACACCCTCACACACACACACACACACACACACTCTGACCTGTTGGCCCAGGCTCGTCTCTCACTGGTCAGTAACCTGCGGAGAGATTTCCAGTGCAGCCACACCACCCCCTGCTGGCTGTTACTGAGCTTCTGTGCACCGTGGTATCGACTGTTTTCAGTCCGCACACGCTTCAAAAACGGGTCCACGACCATCTCCTAAACACACACACACACAAGGCCGCTATACATCTACCACACAGCTACTCCTGAGTTCTTATTTCATTTTTCGACGGGTAAAAATGTCAGCGTTGAGTTCATCTCTGTGACCTCACACAGCTCAGATCAACACTTCTAAACTATTTGAGTTGATCCACCACCACCCTAGGGTCGTGCCAAAGTCAGTTAACGTCAGTTCTGCTGTATCCGCACAAAGCTTTTAACAGCACAGGCTGTCACACAGCGTCTCTGCACGCACGGGAAGCGTGCATGAGGCCTGGCTTTCATCAGCCTCTCTGACTGAGGGTTTGCTCCTCACAGGCCACACACACAACGTTGACCAGTACCTGAAATTTGGCTTTGCAGTCGGCCCGGTCTTTGTCCCGTTTTTGTGCAGTGCTCATGAGGTCATCAAAACACGAGTTCCAAAAATTCGACATCAAGTCATGACTCTTCCCAAACGTGTCCAGCTCATACTGCTTGAGAGTGGGCTCAACCTACACAGTCAGAGACACACACATTCAGAACTATACACATAAATCCACTTAAAACGCACAAAAACACACACTGACACACGCGATTACACACACACACACACACTGATGGCAGATGACTTCTTAATACAACACAGCCTAAACAGGTTGGATTTATTGTTATCTACACACACGCAGAGGGAGGGGGAGAGAGAGAGAGAGAGAGAGAGAGAAATCCCCTCCTGAACAGGCCTGTGAAATGTTTAATCTAAAACCTGGGGTTTGTTTTAACAGAGTAGATGCTAGGGATAAATCGTCCGTCTGTCATCGTTTTGGCCGAAGAAAACCACCTTTCATCTTCCACGGCTGCAAATAAACCAGCGGTCACCATTCCACACTGTGCGTGAGGCTGAGCGGTCAGATTCTTTCACGGTTAAATAAATATCACATTTAACCCAATGAAATACTGACAAATAAAAAAACTACTTAAAATACACAGATCTTTCCGCTGAGGACGGCATTCGATATGTAAAATCCAGCTAATGTTAGCATGTCGAAAACGAGCTGTTACGATCAGTGACCATGGGGAAACTCCCTTAATACAGAGTGCTTCTATCAGCAAGAATCCTCCAGACAAGTTTTAAGGACATTAAACAAACAAACAAAAGAAAAAAACGGCCTGAGAAACAGAATCATCTCTGGGTTGAAAGCGGAGGAATTTCTAACAGCCTCTAACTATTCAGATCATTACATAGATACATAAATACTTTACACGCAGAGACGTCCGTCACGGGTCAAATCAGGGACTCTCCAAACAGTAGTACAGTGGACATATTCCTATGAGTGACTGCAGAAGTAATGTGATCATATGGGTCAGATTACAAGCTTCTCGCATAAACATTTAAACTTATATTATTAACAGACCGAAGATTTGTCATATGAATGTACATTTCTTGGGAGAACAGACAGGGGCATTTGATTGAGGTTACTCTTCTGCACTTCAGCCCATGTAAGTTTTTTTGTGAAATAAATGACCGCTGTCTCTGGGCCGAACCACCTGGAGTTACAGAGTGATTTTGATGAAGTAAAATCTTTTTTAATAAATATCCAGTGACAAGCCCGTGTTAATTAAATCTCACGTTACGTATGACTACTCGTGACTAAGTGGAGTGAGAGGCACCATTGTGGCGGAATGCGGTGGTTATTGGAGGTGGAGGTACTGACGTGGTTCTGGTAGAAGGTTTGCCACTCGATGGTCGGGCAGTAGGCCTGGAGGTCCTTGGCGAAGGAGGTGCTGCCATTGGTCGGGGGAAGATTAGGGAGGAGGGAGTGTAGTTTGACTGGGTCCGCATGCTGATCCAGTAGGGTCCGTACGATGGGAACCAGTGGAACCAGAGTCTCTGTTCCCGCACCGTCTCCTCCCTCTGACGGCCACAGGGGGGCGCCCAAACTCCCCAGCAAGAAACAAACCTCCTCCCAACTCAAACACAACACCGTCTGCAGTAGACTGTGGAGCTTCACACACGCCATCACACACACCTGGCAGAGGAGAGGACACAAGAGGAGGAAGTGCTTTATTTCTAGTAATCCTAGCATGCGTGTCTTTATGGTGGGAGGAAACCGGAGCACCCGCAGGAATCCCACGCAAACACGGGGAGAACATGCAGACTCCACACCACATGTCTGCATGTTTTCCCTGTGTTTGCGTGGGATTCCTCCATGGGGTGTTCCGGAGGATTCGAACCCAGGGACACACGGGGAGTCAGCCAGGATTCAAACCAACGACCTCCTTGGTGTGAGGCAACAGTGCTAACCGCTGAGCCACCATGAAGCCCCAAGGATGTAATTAGAGACAGAACGGAAGGTGAGATGTATAGAGAGGGACAGACAGACAAGGGAAACAAATACATAATTAATATATCATGACTTCTGTGACTTCAGTGAGAAGGCTGTTGGTTATAGATTACCAACAATAATATGACTAACACTTCAACACTTAGTGTGATTTACTCTCCCACATAACCTGCAGCCAGGGTTTAACTACGCAAACTTTCCGTATGTACAACACATGGCTGGCAACCTGAATTTGAACATCGGCACAGATGCCGTTTAAAATACACGACTTTTAAACATTTGAAAATGTCTGAGCACTTATCACCCGTACGTAACCGTTTCTTCCACCCCCTCTGACAGGGTCAAGTAAACATTACAGGCAATGAAACACCCGTCAGGCAACTCTGAACGTGTGGCTCTAATCTGCCGAGCCGTGACGGTTCGCCCTATTCACGCTTTACTTCGTACCTCGGGTGTTTGGCAATGGTTTCGTTCATGACTGGATTGTAAGAAACCTGTACCAAGTCTGTTATTTTAAGGCTCTTCTCATACTTTAAGCCTCTTTTAACAGGACAAGAAGCACGTGACGATAGCGAGACAGACTGCTCTGAAATTTTCACATCAGTGCGGGGCTAGTTAAAATATATAGGTAGAACAAGTTTCCAGTTTGCGAAGAGATTAGATCGACTTTATTTGTTGATGGGGATTCATATATTTAAGTATAATATATTATTCATGAACTGAGTAATGAAAAAAACTATTTGTTGTTATTTAAAGTGTTTACTTGGTTGACAATGTCATTACAGTTGTTATAAAAACCCTTTCAGTTACCGCGTATACGCACCTCACAATAGGCACGGTGTCGCATTAAATATGGAACTACCCGAAATATGCCGGTCGGAGCAAGAGAACTGCTCGTTATAAATACCAAGTATACCTGTACTCGTGTAGTCGAAAATTAAACACCAACGGTGTGGCGTATCTAATCGATTTATATTACAATTGGCTAATCGACTTAGCTAATACTGACTAGATATGCCTTGACGGTACATCTAGCTGCCCTGTCTCAGTGAAGATTTAAAAAACGACAGTGGTGATACAAATTGTATTTTAAGTGTCGATTTGAACAAAACGACTGTTGTACATTTATAGTCTCACTGACTAACGATTATGTGTCTTGTTAGTAGTCTTGTTCGGGCCTCAAAGTTGTTAGCTTCGTTGCTTAGTAACGGAAAACTTGCGATACATTTTGGTCCATATTAATTGTTAAAGCGTCGATTCAGTTGGACGTGTTTTCTGTATCCAGTCTATACTTCACGCGACATCGGCCTCCAATTTTGATTAACACCATTCTCTCTGGTCAAATGCTTAAACAATGTGGAATGTTCTCTTGTACTAGGAATACATAGGCCTGTTGGCGTGGCGTCACATTCGGTAAAAAAGCCCTTACACCCGAGGTGGGGGAAAAAACATCCGCAGGACTACAGAATCGCGGTTTTCAGTTTTGGTGCAAAATCGTTGCACCCCTAATCTGTATTGACATCTGTGGTGAACACCTTTCCCGGCAAAACCCGAACACACAGGAGGTCAAAAACAACAGCATTAATATTTTTTGAGGAAATGCGACGTTTAGAGCATAATAATGTAAAAACAATCTGTTTATAACATGATTCGAAAATGCTGCAGTGTTGGAAATCTAAATGTGCGTATTAGGGTCGGAATGAGCTGGAGATTGTGCGCATGCTTTTAAGGTTATGTGGGCTGACTGTCTTATCAGAAACAGTTGAGTTAGGGAAAAAAATTCTCTCCCTCCCACACACACACACACTGTAGCGAGAGACTGGCACTCACCCCCATCTGACATTTACTGTTTTTCTGTTTTTTCTTTCTTTTTTTTTTTTGGAAGAATGTAGCACTCTGAAGTACACCAGGACTGCTGGAAATGGCCCTGGGTTGAGTTCGTCAGGATCTTAGGCTAACTAATCAGGCCTCTGCCCTTAAAGACGCTTTCTATTATTGGGGGGGGGGGGGGGGGGGGTGGTGTTAGGTGAGTCACTGCGCTGAATGCAGTTTCATGCAGAGAGTGAGTTCTGCGTTTGATCTTGTTTTATGAGATCAGGGTGTGTGTGTGCCTTTTCACCCTGCAACTCATACTGAAAGAAAGAGACATTCGTAAGTGTTACAGCCAGTGAAAAAACACCAGCTGATCTGTGTTTGACTTTGTGTGTGTGTGTGTGTGTGTCTGTATGCATGTGTGTGTGTGTGTGTGTCTGTATGCATGTGTGTGTGTTTGTCTGTGTGAATGTGTTTGTGTGTGTGTGTGTGTGTGTATATGCATGTGTGTGTGTTTGTGTCTCTATGCGTGTGTGTGTGTGTGTGCGTGTGTTTTTGTATGTGTGTGTGTGTGTATATGCATGTGTGTGTGTTTGTGTCTCTATGCGTGTGTGTGTGTCTATGCGTGTGTGTGTGTGTGTGTGTGTCTGTGTGTGTGCGTGCGTGCGTGTGTGTATGCGTGTTTGTGTTTCTATGCGTGTGTGTGTGTCTGTGTGTATGCGTGTGTGTGTGTGTGTGTCTATGCGTGTGTGTGTGTGTGTGTGTTTCTATGCGTGTGTGTGTGTCTGTGTGTATGCGTGTGTGTGTGTGTCTGTGTGTATGCGTGTGTGTGTGTGTCTATGCGTGTGTGTGTGTGTGTGTCTGTGTGTGTGTACCTGAGGATGCTGCTGTTGAATGTATCCACTGATGATACGCAGGCCGATTTGGGCCATCTCTCTGAGCTCTGAGGCCAGGGGAGACCCTGGGGATGGATGCCAAGCCTGCAGTCTGTCCAGCAGAGTCACCACACCCTCAAAGATCTGCCACACACACACATGCATGCGCACGCACACGCACATACACACACACACGCACGCACACACACACACACACATAAATACACACACGCACATACACACACACACGCACACACACACACACACACACATAAATACACACACGCACATACACACACACACGCACATACACACACACACGCACATGCATGCGCACACACACGCACATACACACACACATGCACACACACACATAAATACACACATAAATACACACACATGCATGCACACGCACACGCACACGCACATACACACACACACGCACACGCACATACGCACACACACGCACACACACACACACACACACACACATAAATACACACACGCACATGCATGCGCACGCACACGCACATACACACACACACGCACACACACACATAAATACACACACGCACACACACACACACACACATAAATACACACACGCACATACACACACGCATACACACGCACACACACAGTCAGACATGTGGAGAGACAGTAAAGCTACATTAAGGGTAGATGGGTGTGGTTCTGCAGAGGAATTCACTGCATGCTCTTACAGCTTCCTCTCACTGTACAGCATTCCTCTCCCCCAGTGTGCTGCTACATGTGTCTAAAGATAATACTCTACCTTCTCACTCCATAAGGCTTGATTGTCAGTGCCCTCAGCGAATAGGAAGTCCTGTAGCAGTCGGAGAAGGCGGAGCAGGCTGGGTATGTGGGGTTGTGGTACACCCTGACATTCCCTCAGGTCAGAGAGAGATGACTCCAACATCATCTCCAACAGGCTGTTAATGAACACACACACACACAAATGCACGCACACAAACACAACACACACACACAATCTTGTCACAATATCTCCAGCAAACTGTCAAGACTTGCACAAACACATATATACCTTACACATATACACCTTAAACATAAAACCTTATACATGAAATATTATAAACCTGATTGCAAACAAAGTGAATGCATTTTAGGACTTTAATACTCCACACATGGCAGTAATGCAGTGTGTGAGTTTGTGTGTGTGTGAGAGAGAGAATGGCAGAAACTTCTGCTTTCAGAATGATGGTAGTGTAGTTGTATTGCAGTCAGTGCAGATTTCAGAGGTAGGAAGGAAATGTGTGTGTGTGTGTGTGTGTGTGTGTGTGTATGTGTGTGTGAGTACATGTGTGTATGTGTGTGTCTGTGTCTGCGTCTGTGTGTGTGTGTGTGTGTGTGTGTGTCTGCGTGTGTATGTGTCTGTGTGTGTGTGTGTGTCTGTGTGTGTGTCTGCATGTGTGTGTGTGTGTGTGTCTGCATGTGTCTGTGTGTGTGTGTCTGTGTGTGCGAGAGAGAGAGAGAAAGAGTGAGTGTGAGAAAAGGAACAGCAGAGGTGGAGTTGTGTCACTGCAGATTTCACAGGGTGGAGAACATGTGTGTGTGAAACTGCGGTCAGCAGCAGTTGTTCAGTATGAGACGATCGTCTCTCTCAGACACAGCGGTGCAGTGTGAATGGCTTAACACTGGTGCATAGGTTAATGGACGATGGAAAGTACAATACAGAACACACAATGTGATATAAAGCTGATTTTCACCCTCAGTGTAAACTTAGCCTCTGTATAGATCAAAAGAAAAGGTGAATAAGAGCATGTTCAGATGTCTGTTTCTTTTTTTTGTACTGCCTGGTCTAGCCAGGCTCTGGTGCATGAATGCATGTTGAACTGGTGATTAGGGAATGTATCAGTACTATATTAGTGACCGGTGAATGTACTGGTGTTGTATTGGTGACTGGGAACTGTTGCAGAAGGGCTGTTCTGGTTACATCACAGAGATTAGAACAAAGTGAAATTTATAACAAAGTGTGTGAAGATATCCTCGTCTGTGTAATCAGACGGAGTTACTCCGCGTTTTTTAGAGAAGACAGAGGTATAGAAACTTCTCAGTCCATCAGGTCGAACAGTGTGCTAGTGTGTCTGACACACGGCAGCTGCAGACCTGCGTTTGATGTCGTCAGGGGGGCGGACCAGCTGGCAGGATGAGCCCAGTTTGGTGAGAACGGAGAAGACCTGACCCCTCTCTCGCCACACCACGTCATCTGGACCCTCCATCCCACTCCACAGCACCGAGAACACGATATTAGTCAACAAATTACAAAGCTCCTCCTCGGGAGTCTGCTGGAGGAGAGAGAGAGACAGAGAGAGAGAGAGAGACAGAGAGAGAGAGAGACAGAGAGAGAGAGAGACAGAGAGAGAGAGAGAGAAAGAGACAGAGAGAGAGAGAGAGAGAGAGACAGAGAGAGAGAGACAGAGAGAAAGAGACAGAGAGAGAGAGAGAGAGAGAAGAGAGAGAGAGAGACAGAGA
This sequence comes from Chanos chanos, assembly GCF_902362185.1. Classification (NCBI taxonomy): domain Eukaryota; kingdom Metazoa; phylum Chordata; class Actinopteri; order Gonorynchiformes; family Chanidae; genus Chanos; species Chanos chanos. The sequence continues at coordinate 46,779,712 of NC_044502.1, forward strand.
GAGAGAAAGTACTACTGTCAACAAAACAATCTAAAGAAAATGAACATTTATGTCAATCAGAACCCAGTAAACACAAAAGGGAGAAACTGACAGATGGTGGGTTGTGAACTGTAAATAACTGGACTTCTATAGTTCTGTGCTGAATAGATTTATTGTGTTTCGTCTGTCAAATCAATTTGTAATAAAAAGGACTGGCTTGATGTTTTCTCTGTGAAAGGTCTGTTTACACCTCAATTCTCTGCCTCTCTCACCTCTACTGTTTCCATCCACACAAACTCTCAAGATTACATACATACAGCCAGTGGAAAGACTTCAAACCCCCAGCTAGACAGCTGTTTTTAAAATGATAGTGAAAAGATGACAGAGAACTTTCCTTTCAGACCGGTAAACGCTGCTTCTAGAACAATCTGCTGATGAAAGCAGCAAGAAGAGTAAAACAGCCTGGAATGACCATAACGGTGAAAAGCTGAAAAATTGAACAGTCATTTCCCTGAGCTTTGAGCTAGACATATAATCTACTGTGAAAAGTGGAGGGAGGTTTTTCCCCCCCGTGAGTAAGTGAAGAAATGGAGCTGGCTGTTTGGTGTTTCTGCCTTTGGTGTTAAGGACAGACTCATCAGAGTGTGTTAGTCACCCATGACTCAGATGCAGTGGAAGAGTTTCTGAGACTTCAGCTTGCTGTGAACAAGTCCGATCTCAGTTTTCATCGACTTCCGTCATTAACGTTAACATTATAACAAACGCTGTCACAGGCAGTGCAATGAATCAAACCCCTAATTTATCTCAGTCCTTTCAAAGCGCGAACACCATGGTAAAAAGATGAAGAAAGCCTTTCCCGTAAAGAGACCTACAGTGTCATTATTGCCCACCAGGTGTGTGTTAAAGGTGAATGTTTCACTGAGGATGGTGGATGGTGTACCTGTGGGTTGGAATTGTTTGAGATGGTGTCGGCCGTGGGCGGGTCGGTACCGTAGCTGGTGTCGTCCAGAACGTTGGACAGACTGGAGCTCTTTCTGGGCCGGAGACCCGGGAAGGGCCGGCTGTGCTCCAGAGGAGACGGCGTTTGGGGCAGGCTGCCCGCGGGCGTGTGCGTGCCCGTTCCTGCTCCCGTGCCCACCTGATTGCCCCCTCCTCCCCCCTGCGTTCCCAGCTCCAGCTCGAAGGGCGACGAGCCAAATGGTGAGAGCGGGAAGTAAACCCCTCCCTCTTCGCTCTCCTCCTCTTCCTCCTGTAATCGGGGCGAGGGAATGTCCACAGCGTTGGACAGAGAGGAGCAGTGACTGCCCTGCTCCACCGAATCAAAGGATTTGAAGTTGAGGGAACCGCCAAAGTTCTTCAGAGTTCTCCCTCCGGAGACAGCCGTCGGAGGAGACTGGGACAAGTCTGAAAACCCCTCTGAAATGTCTCTCTGCCGCTCCTCTTCCTCCTCCTCCTCTTCCTCTTCCTCACCACGAGAGCCGTAAGGGATGAAGACATCGCCGCGATGCTCTTCTATGATGCTGTCGTCACGGCGCAGTACTGGGCGGGGGCCGGGCCCCAGGGACGAGTGAGGGCTGGTTCCTGATTGGTTGACCACCTGTGACTCCAGGGATTCCTTAATGTAGAGTTTGGTGAGAACGTCCTGCCAGCCTGGCTGACGTGCCAGCTGCTTCACGTAGTCCTCACTAGAGTAGATCAGATGAAACAGCTGCAGAGGGAGAACAAGGGAGACAGAGTCAGTGACAGAGAGAGAAACAAAGCAGGAGAGAGAGGAAGAACCACTTTAGTTCCAAACGAAATGACTGAGTAATTTCCCTCCGGGCTGTCGGGCCCCGTTAAGGGCGTCTAAAACTGTTTGTTTATTTGTTTTGTATCTCTTAATTTCCTCGTTTCATGTCTTTTTTTTTTTTGAGGAGACTGACCTTGCGGCAGACGTCCAGTCGAACAGTGAGGTCGGCACGGTGAGACAGGTAAACCACAGCCAAGAGATCCTTGAAGTTTGGAACAGAGTCTGGAGGCAAAGACACAGCTGAAATCAGTCAAACTAAAGAAGAAGGATCATCTCCACACGACCTGCTTATGCCCCAGTCTAAACACTCAACACCTTTACCTAAAGCCTGTACATCTCCACCCAAAACCACCATACCTGTACCTAAAACCACCATACCTGTACTCAAAACCACCATACCTGTACCCAAAACCACCATACCTGTACCCAAAACCACCATACCTGTACCCAAAACCACCATACCTGTACCCAAAACCACCACACCTGTACCCAAAACCACCATACCTTTACTCAAAACCACCATACCTGTACCCAAAACCACCATACCTGTACCCAAAACCACCATACCCTTACCCAAAACCACCATACCTGTACCCAAAAGCACCATACCTGTACCCAAAACCACCATACCTTTACCCAAAACCACCATACCTGTACCCAAAACCACCACACCTGTACCCAAAACCACCACACCTGTACCCAAAACCACCATACCTGTACCCAAAACCACCATACCTTTACCCAAATTCACCATACCTGTACCCAAAACCACCATACCTTTACCCAAATACACCATACCTGTACCCAAATTCACCATACCTTTACCCAAATCCCAAATATACCATACTTCCAACCAGCTCCATTATATCTCCACCCAACTCCCCGACACCTCCACGCAAATGTTCTACATCTCTGCCCATTGCTTCGATGAAGACCAAGTTTACAGTTTTCCACCTTTTCTATTTTTTAAGCTAACGCTATAACACTGGCTGATTAATTTAATGCCTTTACTCAAATTCTCCAAAAAAAACCCAACCCTGCTGTGTACCTGTGGCGAGGACTTGCTCGTAAAGGCAGCGGATTGTTGTCATGGTGACGGGAGTATCTCCTAGGCAACAGACCAGGCCGAGGTAGCCGGAGTCTTTGAGTTTGACGCGCTGTTTGTTGCGCTCAGACACTCGTTCACTCTTCAGGACTTTGTACAGGACCTGAAATAAAGCAAGATTAAATCATCAAAATACAACACTGACTGAGGATCACACGCACTGACAGCTGTCCAAGAGAACAGCTCCAACACAATCACAACCCAGCAGGTCTTAAAGGAACCCAGATGAACTTCTCAAATGAACAACTCGTACGACTCAAAAGTTTTACAGTGAGAAAAATCAATGTGTGTGTGTGCGTGTTTCTGTGCGTGTGTTGTGAGTGTGTGTGTTTCTGTGTGTGTGTTGTGTGTGTGTTTCTGTGTGTGTATGTGTTGTGTGTGTGTGTGCATGTGCGTGTGCGTGTTTCTGTGCGTGTGTGTATGTGGAGTCAGATGAGCGTTTTTTTTTTCCCATGCTCACCCTGAACACTCTTTCCCGGGCCTCATCTCCAAAGTTGTGTTTGAGCAGAAGACAGTAGAGCTGCTCCACCCCCCACTCCAGTAAGACAGTCAGGGCCAGCTCCCGCGGAGGACTGCTCCTCAACAGGCTGTACAGCACATCCAGCACACTGATCACCTACAGACAGACAGGGGGAGAGGGAGACAGGACAGACAGACAGGGGGAGAGAGAGACAGGACAGAGAGACAGGGGAGAGAGAGGGAGACAGGACAGAGAGACAGGGGAGAGAGAGGGAGACAGGACAGACAGACAGGGGAGAGAGAGGGAGACAGGACAGAGAGACAGGGGAGACAGAGAGAGACAGGAAAGAGAGACGGGGGAGAGAGAGAGAGAGAGAGAGAGAGAGAGAGAGAGAGAGAGAGAGAGAGAGAGAGAGAGAGAGAGAGAGAGACAGGGCACGAGACAGGGAGAGAGAGAGACACGGGACAGAGAGATGGGGGAGAGACCAGGAGTGGAAAAAGGGCAAAAAATGATTTGTTATCAACTAAGGAGAATAGAAATATAAAGAGAAAATTATATAAATAGTTGTGACCTTCATGGTTTAGTGTGAAACCTGCTTTTTGTTTGCAGGCTTATGGGTAAGAGAGATGAATGGAGAACTAAAGACATGAAGAGACTGAGGACAACCAAGCGCTGTGCAGGAAGAAGGAACGATTAGACAAGAAGAGAAGAACTAGAGTGAAGATTTAAAACAAAAACAGAATATTCAGAGGTTTTCCAGTCATGCATCTTTATCCTGGGAGAACAGAACAAAGAGGACTGTGTGTGTGTGTGTGTGTGACTGAGAGAGAGAGAGAAAGAGAGAGAGAGAGAGAGAGAGAGAGAGACAGAGAGAGAGAGAAGGAGAGAGAGAGACAGAGAGAGAGAGAGTGTGAACCTGTTGCTCATCCTGGACCACAGTGGCGTAAGCCAGGACGCTGTGGATCTCCTCTTGAGTGGGATTCTTTAACATGTAATCTTTCATCAGAGAGAACAGGGAAATCTGCACTGTCTGCTTCTCATCAGACAGAGGGCTTCCGTCCTTCTCCGCACTGCAAACACACACACACACACACACATACACACACACACACACACACACAAACAGGGAACATTATGCTCACATAACCAGATCTAAACATTATCATACTGTAGCACATTGTGTTTTTGATCTTTAGAGGAGCCTGCTGGTGAGGAGGTCCATGTGTCAGGTTCTGACCTGTAGTGTGTGCGTACGGAGTCCAGGATATACTGAACTCCATACTTCCTCCGGGTCTTCGGTTTACTCTCTTTGATCACGGACGACAGGTACTGCACGTGACCTACAGCAAAACAACACCATGACTTACGCAGTGAGACTTACAACACAACGAGACTAACACACCATGACTGAGAGACTGGAACTTACAACACACTGAGACGTATACACTGAGACTAACAATGCCATGACTACCACACTAACAATACTGTGACTTGCAAACTGATGGCTTAACTTACAGTCCAAGACATGCAACACCACGACATACACACTGACCCTAACAATGCCAAGACATGCCCATCAATGACATGGTGGCTTATACACTAACAGCATCATGACTTACACACTATCTGACTGTGACTTACACAGTATCTGACTGTGACTTACACACTCCCTGACTGTGACTTACACAGTATCTGACTGTGACTTACACACTCCCTGACTGTGACTTACACAGTATCTGACTGTGACTTACACACTATCTGACTGTGACTTACACAGTATCTGACTGTGACTTACACACTCCCTGACTGTGACTTACACAGTATCTGACTGTGACTTACACACTATCTGACTGTGACTTACACAGTATCTGACTGTGACTTACACACTCCCTGACTGTGACTTACACAGTATCTGACTGTGACTTACACACTCCCTGACTGTGACTTACACACTATCTGACTGTGACTTACACACTATCTGACTGTGACTTACACAGTATCTGACTGTGACTTACACACTCCCTGACTGTGACTTACAGACCAAGATCTCATGGTTTACACATTGTGACTGACGCCCTGAAACACTGCAAGGACAACAGTGAGACTCACACACTCCTTAACACACAGACATAGATATATACACATACACACTCAAATATACCTCTCTCCTCTCAAATATACCTGCATTCATACATTAACCACTGTCTCCTGTCAGATATACCTGCATTCATTCTTTTGCTTAAAGTGAGATACCGTGAAAAGCCCTCTGACAGTACCACACTGGATAGCGTTCCTGTACAGTGTGATGATAACATCTCATATTGGGGACATTTTTTACTGGCCTTTTGTCATTGTCACGTCTATTTAAAGTCAGTGTTTATCTTTCAAAGGTAAAACACAGAGCACTGAGGAAGTCTCACAGACCAGAGCAGGGGGGGACTGTGTGTGTGTGTATGTGTGTGTGTGTGTGTGTGTATGCATTTTTATCTGCGCAATCTGATTTGGAATCCTTCACGATCGAAGGCTTTTGTGTCACCATTTCCACACTATTCGTAACCATTACTCTGATGCTAACAGCCAGAATACTCTGGATCTCTTCCCCATGTGACTTTTCAAGTCTCCTCCTCTGTTTGTCTGGGGCCTTGTAGTGAGACGCTGAGTGTGCTTTTTCTCTGTGTTTTCCTATTGGCTGTTAACTGCTGACCCAATAGACTGTGATCCAGCTGTTATGCAGCGAGAGTGAATTAAGCTTACGTCTGTGATCCAGTAAGTTAACATCTGTGATCCAGTAAATTAACGTCTGTGATCCAGTAAGTTAACATCTTTGATCCAGTAAGCTTACGTCACGTCTGTGATCCAGTAAAACTGACTCTCACAGAGGGATTCACGGACAATCTGTAAGGTTAAAGGTCGTACCGAGACACACGGCGAAAGTGACAGTTGCTCCAGATGCGGAAGTCGAAGAGAAGGTTCTGGTATAACTGGGACAGCAGCGCGCTGTTTCCCTCGCTGGATACCTGCTCCAGCAGAACCTGACACGCCATCAACACACTCATATCCATCATGAAACTCGGCACCTGCAACACACACACATGGACACATGGACACACAGACACACACACACACACACACACACACACAAAACGACATGATTAGACAGAGGGACAGTGTGTGTGTGTGTGTGTGTGTGTGTGTGTGTGTGTGTGTGTGTGTGTTTGTCAGGAACAGTGAGAGAGAAACATGTGGCCAGAGACAGACAATTAAACTGTGTGTTTGGTTTTGAGCAGCTGAGTGTGAAGATGAGAGCCTTGATTTTGTGTATGTGTGTATGCCTGTGTGTGTGTATGTGTGTGTGTCTGTGTGCATGCCTGTGTGTGTGTGTGTGTGTGTGTCTGTGTGCATGCCTGTGTGTGTGTGTGTGTGTGTTTTGTAATTCTGTGGGATTGTTAGCATGTAGGGTTTCCTCACAGGATGCTCCGCCTTGCAGTCATACACAGAAGTCAGACCTCCTGACGCCCTGAACTGAACACACACTTCACTGCAGCATGACTGCCATGTGCACCACACACACACACACACGCACGCTACAGCACATGACATCTGTGTGTGTGTGTGTGTGTGTTTGTGTGTGTACCTTACTAAGCATAGCTCCAATAATATTAGGTCCGTGGCAGTGTAAAAGACTCTCTTGATTGACAGGGTGATTCCGTAGCATGTTCTTAATCATTAGCAGGAAGGCGGCCACACTGTTCCTCTCCAATCGGCACTCTGAACAATATAGCAATCAGCCAATCAAACGCAGCCCCGGCCCACAATCACAGAGATAGACACACAAAAAGAGTGAGAGAGACAGAGGGAAAGAGAGACAGAAAAATGGAGAGTGAGAAATGAGGTGGGAGGGAGAGAGAGAGAGAGAGAGAGAGAGAGAGAGAGAGAGAGAGACAGAGAGAGAGAGAGAGAGAGAGAGAGAGAGAAAGAGCGAGAGAGAGAGAGCGAGAGAGAGAGAGAGACAGAGAGAGAGAGAGAGAGAGAGACAGAGAGAGAGAAAGAGAGAGAGACAAAGAGAGAGAAAGAGAGAGAGAGAGACAGAGACAGAGAGCGAGAGACAGGGAGAGAGAGAGAGAGAGAGACAGAGAGCGAGAGAGAGAGAGAGAGACACGGGTGGCGGGGGGGGAGAAGAGAGACATTAAAGGTCATGAGAACAGATTATTCTGCCCAATCAAATCATTTAGAATAAATAATCACATATAAAGATATACACATATAAAGACATACACACAGCACTGTTCTCCTTACAATCAATAACAGCACTGTGCCTTTTCAGTTTTAAAGTTCAAATTCAGATTATGAATAACCCTAACCCTAACCCAGGTCAACACATTTCAAAGATATTTAGACACAGTTAAGAGACAGAGCCTACACCTACACACAAACACACTGACCCCACTGGCTGGTGTTTTATTAACTCTGCAAGTGTAGTTGTGGACTCTTTAGCACTTAGGTAATCTACACTAACGAGAGTAAATTTTATTATGAGAATGTGCATAATCAGCGCCCCCTTACCAGAAACTGTTATATTATAGGTTTTAACAGAACAAAAACTAGGAACAGAAACTCTTTGAAGCTCTAGAAAATTTTACAGCTGAAAATCACTTACAAACTCGCTATCCCAAATAGCCAAGCCGCATAAACCACTATCCCAAATAACCAAATAACCAATCCGCATTATAAGTGACATGTGACAATAAGTGACATGAGCTGCATAGGTCCACAGTGTGTGTGTGTGTGTGTGTATGTCTGTGTGTGTCTGTGTGTGCGGCTGCATGTGTTCGTGCATGAGTGCGAGTGTGTGTGTCTGTGTGTGCGCACGCATGTATGTGTGTATGTATGTGTGTGTGTGCATATGTGTGTGTATGTATGTGTGTGTGTGCATGTGTGTGTCTGTGTGTGTGTGTGTGTGTGTGTGTTACTGACCAGAGGACTTGCCCAGAGGAAGAAGCATGCCTGCAGGACCACGGGATGAGGTGAGCTCAGGTCCCAGTAGGTCAGAAGTCTCCGGACCACCAGAGTCTGACTGTTCTAATCCACACACCTGTTCCAGTAACGGCAACAGGGCTCCCATCCCCCCTACTGAGTTTAACACATCCTGCAACATACACACACACACACACAGCACAGATACAAACACGCACACACACAAAACACATAAACAAGCACACACAAAACACACACACACACACACACACACACACAGCACAGACACAAACATGCACACACACAAAACACACAAACAAGCGCACACACACACACACACACACACACACACACACACACAAACACATACATACATACACAGCACAGGCACACAGGGTTAGAGACAGCAATAGGGTGTAGGTGTGTGTTTGTGTGTGAGTGGGTGTGTGTGACAAACCTTAACATCCCAGTTGACGACTCTGTGCCCAGTCAGTCTGCCATCGTACTGATGGTTGGGTGACAGGTCCAGACAGATCTGATTTTTAAAGGCCTAAACACAGACAGTGACATCATTAAATGCAGACAGTGACATCATTAAACACAGACAGTGACATCATTAAACACAGACAGTGACATCATTAAACACAGTCAGTGACATCATTAAACACAGACAGTGACATCATTAAACGCAGACAGTGACATCATTAAACACAGTCAGTGACATCATTAAACACAG
>NC_044502.1:46796254-46801254 GCF_902362185.1 Chanos chanos
AGAATCTGTCTGTCTGCCTGAAGCGCTCATGGCTCTGTAGGCAAACAGCGCTGACACAGACAGAAAAGGAGAGTTTAGAGTCAGGATGTAAGAGGGGAAACTATGCACCAAAAAAACCCCAAATATCTCACTGAATAAAGCAAATGAGCTCCACCCCTCCCCACTGAACATACTCGTCTATTCTAAGGGCACATGGTCATTAATGAACGGTGGGAGTAAAGAGAGAGAGAGAGAGAGAGAGAGAGTGAGTCAAACATGATCCATGTTTAGCCCTGAGTGGACTTCACGAGAGGGGTCTGGGTGGGAGGCGGGTTTTGGAGATGGAGGAGGAATTGTGGGAGGGAGAGAGAAGGAGAGGGAGAGAAAGAGAGAGAGAGAGAGCAGAGAGAAAGAGAAAGAGTGTATTTTGTACCTTAGCAGAGGGAGAGTTGCTCATGATTGCAGTGAGGACTCCAATGGCATGAACTGTAATGCAGTCAGAGCCCTTCTCCCAGACCTATACAGACACACACACACACACACACACACACACACACATATGCACAGACATACACCATTAATACACTGACCACTGGGAAACCTAAACACTTACACCCAAGACCATGCACCATACCCGTTTGTGTTAGACGGTTTGGAGACATTACCATTACCATAGAGATAGTTCACCAAAACATTTTCACATTACAAATAAAGAACACAACAGCACAGAGATGCATGATATATTCACTGGTCACCCTAAAACCAGTCAGTCTGAGCTGGTTTCCTGTGTTGGGACCGGTCAATTTGAGCTGGTTTTCTGGGTTGGGACCAGTCCGTTTGAGCTGGTTTTCTGTGTTGGGACCAGCCAGTTTGAGCTGGTTTTCTGGGTTGGGACCCGTCCGTTTGAGCTGGTTTTCAGGGCTGGGACCAGCCAGTTTGAACTGGTTTTCTGTGTTGAGACCAGTCAGTTTGAGCTGGTTTTCTATGTTGGGACCAGTCAGTTTGAGCTAGTCTCCATGTTGGGACCAGTCAGTTTGAGCTGGTTTTCTGTGTTGAGACCAGTTTGAGAGGGACACTGTCTGTGCGGGCTGACTGAGGATGAGCTGGTTTTCTGTGTACGGACCAGTTTGAGAGGGACACTGTCTGTGCAGGCTGACTGAGGATGAGCTGGTTTTCTGTGTTGGGACCAGTTTGAGAGGGACACTGTCTGTGCGGGCTGACTGAGGATGAGCTGGTTTTCTGTGTACGGACCAGTTTGAGAGGGACACTGTCTGTGCAGGCTGACTGAGGACGAGCTGGTTTTCTGTGTTGGGACCAGTTTGAGAGGGACACTGTCTGTGCAGGCTGACTGAGGACGAGCTGGTTTTCTGTGTTGGGACCAGTTTGAGAGGGACACTGTCTGTGCAGGCTGACTGAGGATGAGCTGGTTTCTGTGTTGGGACCAGTTTGAGAGGGACACTGTCTGTGCAGGCTGACTGAGGATGTCTGCTGGTATAAAGCTGAATAAAAGAGTGAACATAGTTCTGCTTCTCTGCTCATGTCATTTCACAAACACAACAGTTCCTGCAGCGTCTCCTGCGTCTCTTTGTCCTCTCTGGTTTGGGAACCACAGAAATTTGGTGAACTATCCTGTTATGAACCTTAAACACCCACTCCAGTGAAATGACTCTAAAAATACCTACAGAGCATCAGTTACAAACAAACAAACAAACAAACAAAAAACACAGTGTTTACGACCGTAAATCTTCTGAGAGTGGAGATCCTGTCGTTAAGTGTTCAAAAGTGTGCTGCTCTATCTCAGACTGTTTGATCTTTAAAAATAACATATAAGACATGCAGTTGACCCCGCCCCCTGCTACCGGTTCCCTTTTTTTTCTCTTTTGTTAAATTGCTGGTGTTACATCCTCTGGAGTGGATCTTTGAAGTTCTGACCAGTTGAAAGGGAAAGAGATCCCAGACAGGAAAAATCCCAGTGCTGTGAGGCTCAGGCACTGGTTCATTGGGAGCGCTTTCCTTCATGACAACGTGACACTATTAAATATTGTGAATCTCACAAAACATGACCCAGAAGAATCCACAGTAGAGCTTAAAGCCATCACCAGATCACCAGCCATAATAGCACAGCCACCACTACAAAACCAAACACACATGCACACACACATGCACACACACATACAAAGACACACCAACACAAACACACACACACAGCCCAGTGGAACACCAGGAAGCTGGAAGACTTTACAGCAGCACAAAGCACTCATGCAGGATATCAGTATAACCCTCACACACACACACACTTTGCATCTCCTCAACACATGCACACACAGAAAACCTCACACTCTATCAGCAGAAAACCCACCCACCATGTCTGTAATGCTTGAGCTTAATCAAGTGACCTTAAACAAATTTTTCACTAGGTTATGTGAACTTTGTGTGCGTGTGTGTGTGTGTGCGTGCGTGCGTGTGCGTGTGTGTGCGTGCGTGTGTGTTTGTTTCTAGGTTCCTGAAGGGCAACAGTGTGCTCTTCCTGTTTGTGGCCTGCTGTTCAATGATCTCACAGAGACGGAGGCTGAGTGAGTACTGAGCAGTGCAGACAGAAGGGGCGGGGCAGGGTGGGGTGGGGGGGGGGGGGGGGGGGGGGGGTTCTGCTGACGAGGGACAGCCCAGTGAGGGGAAGTACCTGCTCCAGTTCTGCCTCGGTGAGCAAACGTGTGGTGAGGTCACTCTCAACCTCACTATCTGCTCTATTTCTGCCAGTCTGATAAAGCTGCACACACACACACACACACACACACACACGCACACACGCACACACACACACACACGTACACACAGATCCACGTGTGCGAACACAAACATATGCATGCATGCACACACACATGTGCAGGTGCACACAAATGTGTGCATACATGTGCACATGCACACATGCACAAACACGCAGACACACAGGTAAACAAACAGACAGACACACACACACACACACAAACACACACAAAACAACATCAGTATTAACAGAGAGAATGAGTGAATGCAAGATAAGTAAGAAAAAAAACATACATCATTATGAAAATACAGAATGCACTATCCACATTCCAAACACTACAAAATCTAGTCTTATAACTCACACACAGACACACAGACGCGCACACACACACACACACACACACACACACACACACACACACACACACACACACACACACACACAAATAACACCACAGATTTCATCATACACAGGATGAAAGACAGAGTGTCTAAAATTCTTTGAAAAAGAAACAGACTAACAATTCAGAGAGAAAGCCACAGTGATTCTGCAAAACCCTTTACAGTGCAATTCTGCCTCAGCTCTCGAAAACCTGTCACCTTAACTGCACAACTTCCACATCTGCACTACACTTTAATCCATCTCTCACACAGACACACTCCTGTTCACTTTAATCTATCTCTCACACAGACACACTCCTGTACACTTTAATCCATCACACACACAGACACACTCCTGTACACTTTAATCCATCTCTCCCACAGACACACTCCTCACTTTAATCCATCTCTCACACAGACACACTCCTGTACACTTTAATCCATCACACACACAGACACACTCCTGTACATTTTAATCCATCTCTCACACAGACACACTCCTGTTCACTTTAATCCATCACACAGACACACTCCTGTTCACTTTAATCCATCACACAGACACACTCCTGTTCACTTTAATCCATCACACACACAGACACACTCCTGTACACTTTAATCCATCTCACACACAGACACACTCCTGTACACTTTAATCCATCACACAGACACACTCCTGTTCACTTTAATCCATCACACACACAGACACACTCCTGTACACTTTAATCCATCACACACACAGACACACTCCTGTTCACTTTAAAACCATCACACACACACACACACTCCTGTTCACTTTAATCCATCTCACACACAGACACACTCCTGTTCACTTTAATCCATCACACACACAGACACATTCCTGTTCACTTTAATCCATCACACAGACACACTCCTGTACACTTTAATCTATCTCTCACACAGACACACTCCTGTTCACTTTAATCTATCTCTCACACAGACACACTCCTGTTCACTTTAATCCATCTCACACACAGACACACTCCTGTACACTTTGATCCATCTCTCCCACAGACGGCAGCCCACCGCCACACACCCCTGTAAACGACGCTGTGAACTGTGTGTTCAGCTCAGTGGCCTGCTCCCGCGGCTGACGATGGAAGGGTAATAAGGTTAATAATAAGCATAGGAGGTAACACAGTTTGGGGTCATTTGGAAGCCAGAAAATCTTTGAAAAATAGCTATTAAAAAAAGATGGATAGAAAGAGAGATGGATAGATAGACAGAGAGAGTAAGACAGAGCCAGAGAGAGAGAGAGAGAGAGAGAGAGGGAGAGAGAGAAACAGAGGGAGAGAGAGAGAGAGAGACAGAGGGAGAGAGAGAAAGCCAACCTTGCTGTTCTGTATCAGTCGTAGTATGTGCTCAAAACAGTTATTATTGAGGAAGATGGCCTGCAGCACGGGCCGGTCAGAGCACTGCAGGATCTCTGGGATTGCATCTGCTCCGAAAGACAGAGAGAGAGAAAGAGAGAGAGAGAAGGAAAGAGAGTTTGTTTCATGGTCTGTTTTTAGAGAAGCTACTTCTCTTTTCTCCTGACCCATCGAAGAGACATTTTAGACAGATCAGTCTTTTTCTCACGCCTGTATCTCTCAGAGAACAGACACAAACACAAACAGAGTGGAAATGGATCAGAGGAGGCCTAAGAGAAACACTCATTCTGACTGGGGTCCAGGTAACACCCTGTTCCCTAACCTGCCACTGACCATGTGTGTGTCTGAATGAGTGTGTATAGCCATGTGTGTGTCTGAATGAGTGTGTATAGCCATGTGTATGGAAGGAGAGAAGAAGCACTGTGTTATGACTCAGTTGTACATTAGTGCCTTTTAATTAGAGAATCAGTTTAGCAGATGCAAATTTGG
>NC_044502.1:46806254-46828754 GCF_902362185.1 Chanos chanos
ACACACGCACACGCACACACACATAGACACAGACACATACATACACACACGCACACATACACACACATAGACACAGACACATACACATAAACACATCAGCCCCAGAAACACATGTATGCACACACACATATACACACACAGAAATCAGATCAAAAACACACATGCATACATGCAGATCCACAAACAAGACACAAATACACGCACACACACAAAGCCACATACACAAGGAGGGAGAAACGAGTGAGAGTGTGATAAAAACTGCACCACAGGCTTGGATCTGTACATATACTGTTACATAGTAGAGACCGACCGATAAATCGGCGTGCCGATATTACCAGCAGATATGAGCTCACTGCAGGTAAATCGGTATCAGCGTTTAAAACGGCCGATAAATGACAGTTAAAAAAGAGACGGGCGATTGATCCTTTGTGTTATGACATTCGTGTCAGCCTTGCCTGGTTTTACTGCAGTAACGTGAAAGCCGGTACAGTCAGTTAAACATCAAAATTACGTCATCAATGTTACGATACTTGGGTGGTGTAGACTAAACTGTTGACAGACTTGATTGTAGGTTTATTTATGAAACAGCGTGAAAACAAACAACGGTCCTGTCATTTCTCCCCTCTCTCTCCTAAAACTTCTCTCTGGCAACATCGCTAACAGCAGTTTATAACGCTAAATGCTAAATTAGCTAATTTAGTAATCTAGGTTATCGACAAAGCAAGCCAATGCCTGTTTATCAGTACAACGTTAATGAGCGATTGAACTGTAGCGTTAAACTTATTCCGCCAAAATGAAGCACTGGCAAATATATCTGCGACTCGCATGTCTGTAGTTACAGTCAGTGCTTTGGAAATGATTAAACCAGAGTGGACACGTAAATTAACATGAGTTGAACAAGTATCTGACATGGGTTGGTAACCAAACAAAGTTATCTCTCTTTCAAACGTGTAGTGTGAAATCACAAAGTCGCAAGTCCTCTTTATGACTCGACTACAGTTATGTAGTATTAAATGCATATTCAACAGCAGCGTTTATTCTAGGTCACTGTATCAGTTTACTGCATTATTTATCAAAACTTTAATACATTTTGTTGTACCTTTGTTCAAAGTACTACTTATGACAATAAAACAAGTTTATTTTTAAACTGCACTATGTCACGTTATCTTGGCGAGGACTCTTACAACTACACATAACAAATGTTAGGGAAAATCTTTGTTTATGTTATGTGTTTCTGGGGGGAAAAAAAAGAATATCAGCCGATATATCATTATCGGATTTTTAAATCATCAAATATCGAAATAGCTATTGGTCTGAAAAATCCTGTATCGGTCAGGCTCTAATATATAGGCTTAGATCTGTACATATACTAATATATAGGCTTAGATCTGGACATATAGTAAGCCACTTTTCATGGCGCTTTCATAAAACTTGGGAATCCATGCTGGCTCTTTAGGTTTCAGTATAGATGTGGTGAGGTCAATTTGGTTGAAGAATGAGTTCTATGACCAGCGACTGCTACTGTTGTGGTTTATGCCAGTTTAACAGGACCTAAAACTGTCATGTGGTCATTTCAAAACCTCAGCGGCAGACTTATCCCTGTACGGCTAACAGCCACAACTCAGCCGGGATCACAGCAAAACACACAAACAGCCGACAACAGATTTTTTTCTTACACACAAGAGCCAAGCCTATCAGAAACTGCCACAAACACTGACAGAGCAAACAGTGAATATGGTTTTAAAGTCCTGTGTTGTGTGCTCTGGCTGGGTTTGTGGGACAGTGCCAGAGTGTGACTGTGGGAGGCAGACTCACCGGCGTGGCTCCAAAGAGTTAACGTCAATGATCTTCTCAAAGGACGCGACAAATGCTTCCAGCCACTGCTGCAGGTAGGCCACATCTTTCTGCACAGAGAGAGAGAGAGATGGAGAGGGCCAGATTAGATTATTTGATTGATAAGGTTATTTTCTTGTAGTGACATGTTGACACATTTGTGTACATGCACATGTCCACACATGCATTCCACTGTACACACAGTCTTTGTGTGTGACTGGTCTCGAAGTATCCAATCCACACACACACAACACACACACACACGCATAGTTTTTGCACAGACACACCTAAGAGTTTCAGGAGTATTTTCTGTGTGCATGTGTGTGTGTGCGGTTATGTGTGTAAAGTACTCCACATGACCACAGTGAGAGAGGTACCTCTCCCTAAATGCTGTACGGTCTGTTTATGAGACAGTCAAATCTGCCTGTGTTTGTGTCAGTGCAACGCTGTAACACAGTCAAATCTGCCTGTGTTTGTGTCAGTGCAACACTGTAACACAGTCAAATCTGCCTGTGTTTGTGTCAGTGCAACGCTGTAACACAGTCAAATCTGCCTGTGTTTGTGTCAGTGCAACACTGTAACACAGTCAAATCTGCCTGTGTTTGTGTCAGTGCAACACTGTAACACAGTCAAATCTGCCTGTGTTTGTGTCAGTGCAACGCTGTAACACAGTCAAATCTGCCTGTGTTTGTGTCAGTGCAAAACTGTAACACAGTCAAATCTGCCTGTGTTTGTGTCAGTGCCATGCTATAACACAGTCAAATCTGCCTGTGTCAGTGCAACGCTGTAATACAATAAAAAAAATCTGCCTGTGTTTGTGTCAGTGCAACGCTGTAACACAATAAAATCTGCCTGTGTCAGTGCAACGCTGTAATACAATAAAAAAAATCTGCCTGTGTTTGTGTCAGTGCAACGCTGTAATACAATAAAATCTGCCTGTGTTTGTGTCAGTGCAACACTATAACACAGTCAAATCTGCCTGTGTCAGTGCAACGCTGTAATACAATAAAAAAAATCTGCCTGTGTTTGTGTCAGTGCAACGCTGTAATACAATAAAATCTGCCTGTGTTTGTGTCAGTGCAATGCTGCAACAGGAAGTTACAGAATCAGCGCCAGCATGATGTTATACACATCCTTACTTCTTGTTTTTCCAAAAAAAAAAAAATCAAACTTAAGCAATAACTTGTTATATGTTACCTGAGTCTAGAAATGTATGAAGACTGTACAGAACATTCTCTATCATTTCAGACCGACTGGTAAAGGAGGGAAGTCTGAGAAGTAGGTCTGACATTCTTCATTTGTGGAAAGAAGATGTGGTTGTGGGGGTGTTTGTCTATGTGTGTGTGTGTGTGTGTGTGTGTGAGGTATCCTTTAAGTCTGCATTCTGTGGGTTTCTTTATTAAAAGTGAATTTATCAGTCTAACTGGAACAGCCCAGTTTGAACACACACACCCCGATCATATCTCCATTCTCAACAAGTCTATGTTACTGTCATTCACACTGACAAGCTCTGACTCTCACCCCTCTAAACACTCAGAATCATCCCATTCAGATTAATGATCTAGAGCAACCCCAAGCCTCTTCCAGTACCCTCAACTTCTAAGTAAACCCTCAAGTCAGTGGGTCAGATGAGTTGGTCAGATAAGCAATATAGTCAGTCAGCATTTCACCTGTGGCTCACATTCAAGCTTGCCTTCACAGTCACTCTTCAGGTAACTCTTAAGAGTGTCATGTTGGCAAGATTCTTTATTTATGTAACTTACACTCCCTGGAGTAAATGCAATTATGAGCAAGTAGTTAATGGATGTGAAATAACTCCAGGAAACTCTACACTGGGAGACCAACAAATGTGCTTCCTTAGCAAACAAGCAAGCTGCACCAAGGAGTCAAACCTAACAAAGTCACCACACCAAGGAGTCAAACCTAACAAAGCCACCGCACCAAGGAGTCAAACTTAACAAAGCCACCGCACCAAGGAGTCAAACTTAACAAAGCCACCGCACTAAGGAGTCAAACCTAACAAAGCCACCGCACCAAGGAGTCAAACTTAACAAAGCCACCGCACCAAGGAGTCAAACCTAACAAAGCCACCGCACCAAGGAGTCAAACCTAACAAAGCCACCGCACCAAGGAGTCAAACCTAACAAAGCCACTGGAGCCAGGAGTCAAACCTAACAAAGCCACTGGAGCCAGGAGTCAAACCTAACAAAGCCACTGCAGTAAGGAGTCAAACCTAACAAAGCCACTGCAGTAAGGAGTCAAACTTAACAAAGCCACCGCACCAAGGAGTCAAACCTAACAAAGCCACCGCACCAAGGAGTCAAACTTAACAAAGCCACCGCACCAAGGAGTCAAACTTAACAAAGCCACCGCACCAAGGAGTCAAACTTAACAAAGCCACCGCACCAAGGAGTCAAACCTAACAAAGCCACCGCACCAAGGAGTCAAACTTAACAAAGCCACCGCACCAAGGAGTCAAACTTAACAATGCCACTGGAGCCAGGAGTCAAACCTAACAAAGCCACTGGAGCCAGGAGTCAAACCTAACAAAGCCACTGCAGTAAGGAGTCAAACCTAACAAAGCCACTGCAGTAAGGAGTCAAACCTAACAAAGCTAGTGTCAGTGTGTTCTGAGTGAGTTGTGTAAGATACTCAACAGATTCCTGTTACTCATCTCAAGAGATGGTGGGATGGTTACGAACTACAGAGTCAGTTCCCATAAGACTTGCTCACTGCCAGGGACACACACAAACACACACACACACACACACATCGGAACATCCACGCACGTCTGGCATTAACATGTATTTGTCACACGGTGACTGGTCATGCACCGGAACAATACAGCAAAAACAAAAGAAGTTCAGTTCAGAGTGATGCCTGTGAACAATACAGACGCCTACATACACAGAAGTCAGAGGAAGTCAGACCGTCGGCAGCCTGGAAACACTTCAACAAACTTCTCTCAAAACTGATACCTTTCACTCTTTTTTCTGTCTTAGTGAACCTTCTACTGCATTAAACAAACTAAATAATAAATGACTTGACTAAATGATAAGCCTTGAGACCGCGTAAAGCTGACTGCAAAGCGTCCGGCACATGCCGTGCTGCTACGGTAGTAAACATTACCAGTTGGCGTTCAGTTGGGGGGCAGTCCATGTCTCATGGCAGTGCAGGATGTGTCCAGGGGCTTCATAAAGCCCAGCCTCTTCTCACTGCTCCCTTTGGGTTGGTGAGAGACTCAAATGCATCTGCTGTTAACTTCAGAGTTGTGTAGAACTTGACATCCTTACCATTCATCTGTCTCTCTCTCTCTGAGTGTCGCTCTATGGTTATGCTCTGTGTGTCTATACTGCGTGAGAGACCAGGAAATGCCAAGTCACTTTAAGCTAAGCCCGTTTCCTTCAGACACGCTTCTCTCCGTCCCCTTCCTCCTCTGTCACTGCCTGCCCGTGTCTCTCTGTGTGTGTGTGTGTGTGTGTGTGTGTGTGTGTGGTAGGTGGGGGGTGTATATGTATTGTGTGTTTTGTGTATTTTATGTGTGTGTGTGTGTGTGGTGGTGGTGGGTGAGGGGGGGTGTATATGTATTGTGTGTTTTGTGTATTTTATGTGTGCGTGTGTGTGTGTGTGTGTGGTGGGTGAGGGGGGGTGTGTATGTATTATGTGTATGTATGTATGTATTTTGTGTGCGGGGGTGTGTGTATGTATTGTGTGTATGTGTGTATTTTGTGTGCGGGGGTGTGTGTATGTATTGTGTGTATGTGTGTATTTTGTGTGTGTGTGTGGGGGGGGGGTATATGTAGTGGTGGTGGTGGGCAGGGGCAGGGTGGGGGTTTAGAAGGGAATAGTTTTACCCATCACAGGCAGGTTGGATATTTCTCTCTACGTACGCATGTGTGTACACACCTTAGACCAGGGGTTTTCAACCTCTTCTGTCTCTCTCCTCCTGCTGGGTCAGGAAGCAGTGTTACAGCACTGTTACAGAACTGTTACAGAACTGTTACGGCATTGTTACGGAACTGTTACAGAAGTGTTACAGCACTGTTACAGAACTGTTACAGAACTGTTACAGCACTGTTACAGAACTGTTACAGAACTGTTACAGCACTGTTACGGAACTGTTACAGAACTGTTACGGCACTGTTACAGAACTGTTACGGCACTGTTACGGAACTGTTACAGAACTGTTACGGCACTGTTACAGCACTGTTACGGAACTTTTACGGCACTGTTACGGAACTGTTACGGCACTGTTACGGAACTGTTACAGCACTATTACGGAACTGTTACGGAACTGTTACAGCACTATTACAGAACTGTTACGGCACTGTTATGGAACTGTTACAGAACTGTTACGGAACTGACACTCACCTGCACATCCCCTTGCACCTGGATTCCTACATTTATGGTTTTTTAAATGTATTTATTAATTTATTTATTCAAAAAATGGTCTTTATGCAAGCTGTCACTAAATACTCAGTTAATGTCCAATACAGTCAAAAGATGACTACAGCTCTGTGTCAGTTAGTTGACTTTACATTGTATGACATGGACCAGCTATGAAAAACAGGACCTTTTGTTTCTATTGACCTTCCACCCCGATGGAGTTTGATTTTTACTTTTGCTCATGTATATAGGTACGTCAGATGGAACTGTGGGTTTGTGTTTTGTATTTCTTTCGATAAATAAATAAATAAATATATATATATATATATATATATATTTTATCTTATTTATGTTATATTTCTTGATTTTTTACAGTCACATATGAATATGTATATGAATTTTAAACATGCTCTGTATGTGTGATTTCTTAACTACTGTAAAGTTCTTTGAAATACATTTTCATTTGAAAAACAAACAGATTAACAAATAACTAAACCACGGCGGTTCCGTGGGGAAGATTATGTAATTGCTTTTAATGATGTTTTCACTTTGACTGGTCTCTCAGCACAGCTTTGGATCGTTTTCAGTGAGAAAACCCCCATTACCACATGATTTAACACACAGCAGGCTAATTATCATCCTCTGTCACACAAACGAGCTAAACCTGAACATCGTTGTCTTCCCAGACCACTGGGTCATCTCCCAACACGCTGTGTCATCTCCCAACACGCTGTGTCATCTCCCAACACGCTGGGTCATCTCCCAACACACTGTGTCATCTCCCAACACACTGTGTCATCTCCCAACACACTGGGTCATCTCCCAACACACTGGGTCATCTCCCAACACGCTGTGTCATCTCCCAACACAGCACTGTGTGACATCTACTCGGTGCCTCTTACACTCTGGCCAATATTAACGGACGGATTCATCGCCCCTTTGTCTCATCACTGTCATGTTCCTCCCTTTAAAGGCTGTGGTTTGATGGGCTCTTCATATCCACACCACGGGCTGGAACGGTGAGTTTAAGGAGGATAACATTAGCTCCCTTGCCACTGAAAACAATGGGGGCACATGGTCGATTTAGAGAATCATGTTTTCCCAATGCTTTTAAAAGACACTAAAGCGAACATTTTGAAACTCCACTATCACAGTCAGTGGAGTTCACAGATTCCCAGTCCACACAGATTTTTTAAAGGTGGAAGTAACTTTGACTTAGATTTTGTCTTTCATGGTTGTTTTGTATGTTTTTAGTTTTGACAGTGGATTGTCTGTGCTGTGTAGTGAGTACGATATTAACTGCTCTTGGCATAGAGACTGAGGATGATCAAATCCTTCTTATGACACCTGGGGTGTTGCCAAAGCCTCCGTTATTTCAAGACAGTGTTTAGGAATGCACTTCCTCAAACGTGTAATGAAGCAGTGGCAATGCTAAAAGACTACTGCTGAAATCACTACTGTAGAAATAACAGGAAATGAGAGTAAAAATAATAGGACTAATAGATGAATTACACTAATTGTCAGAAGTGAAACACAGAGACACGGTACTGTCCTATGCAAAAAAAAAAAAAAAAAAATAGGCAAAGGTAGGCTGGGTTTTTACTTTGGACACCTGTCAAACCTTCACCCTCTCTCTCTGAAAAGGGGAACTTTGGTGCTTTACAATTTCTGACACATCCTAGAGTATCTGTTTCAGTAACATCTGCCACTCTGCAAGCAAGAAAAAACACATCCATTTCTCCTTAAAATCTTATACGTTTTTGTTAAGTGGAGAGATTCGGTGCGGGACAGTTTAGTTAGTGACTGAATAACATTACAGGACAGATCTTTCCTCCTGTGTTGGGGGGGGGGGGGGGTAAATTTCACAAGACAGATGATGTAATCCCCACCTTTAGACTCAGTGACTCCTCCAGCTGTCTATACACAGATCTCCTGACACAACTGAGTGTGTGTGTGTGTGTGTGTGTGTGTGTGAGTTTGTGGTACCCTGAGCTGTGTATGTGAGCACAAATTGCGTGACAGCTGTATGTGACTTGTGTGTTTACGTAGGAGTGTGTGTGTGTGGTGTGTGTGGGTGTGTTGGTGTGTGTGCGGCTGAGCAGTTGCTGATTGAGATTCTGAGCGGTTCTGGCCTCCAGTAGCCAGAGAAAAACAAAGAGACTCCACCAGGGTGTCACAGTTCGGCTCACTGTGGCTTAACAAGAAAACCCAAAAATCTTGGTTTTTGAGTTTATGACTAAACAGAGAGTGGGAAAGACCCTGTTTGTGTGGTTATGTATATAAATATCCTGTGAGACTATGTATGCTTATGCGTGTGTGAGCATGTGTATGGAGTAAGTAGTTACTGAGTGCACATATATGTCTTGCTCAACACACACACACACACACACAGAGTTTTGTGTTATACTGCCTTCACTGAGCAAGTGAAAGTTGGTGTGACGCATTTTCAGTTTGACCACGCAGCAAACCACTTTATCAGTACCACAGTTCTCAGACCCAGCAGCTAATTACAGAGGGCTAATTACACCCATTTCCTCTGCCATATGCCTGTCTCCTTCTCCCAATAACAACCGCTAACCACCAAGGACAAACATTTCCCCATCACACACACTACTTACCAGTGGGAAAGGTCACATGTGACAATAGCCACTTCTGAAGGTTATAACCTTCTAAAATAGCACCTTTTCGGAAGAGGGCTTGCTCTCTTATTGAGGAGGGCAAACAGGCTTTGCAAAACTGGGTTACATCCATTAATAGAGACTGACAACACTTTGGGGAACAGACTTCGGGGTAATAGAGCTAAATTGATGAGTTTGGAACTGGGAGTAGAGGAGACACATTTATGTGAAGAGATGGAATCAGACGTGGATCCAGCACTGGAGCCGGCAGAACACTGCAAATGAATAAGGTCTCTGGAAATCACAAGCAAAGCCAGCGCTCATCCTTCAGACAAAGCACATGTTAATTGAGTAGAAGACGGCTAAATATAGCCAAACAGTCCCCAGGGGAAGCCAGGAAAGTTCAGATGGTTTGAGCTAGAGGCAAGCGTGGACTTGGTCTCATTATTTGGGGGGGGGGGGGGGGGGGGGGGGGGGGGGACTTTCTGCTGTCGGTTTCTCTGGACTTGTCCCTGCAGAGTGAGAAAATTTCTGTTCAACAGAAACTTAAAAATAGCTCTAGATCCGTTGGCTAATTATCGAACTGAGATAAGCTGTCGTGCTACCATATCTAAAGCTAATAGATCAAGGATTCTATCATCTCCACGGCAACCAAAACAACGTGTGTCATTCATCTGGTGGGCAGGCGTGCTGGCTTATACCCACAGCCATGTGAAGATGTGTAATGTTATCCACTGTGATGAGACTGCATGTGTACAATACCATGTGAAGATGTGTAATGTTATCCACTGTGATGAGACTGACTGTGTACAATACCATGTGAAGATGTGTAATGTTATCCACTGTGATGAGACTGCATGTGTACAATACCATGTGAAGATGTGTAATGTTATCCACTGTGATGAGACTGCCTGTGTACAATACCATGTGAAGATGTGTAATGTTATGCACTGTGATGAGACTGTATGTGTACAATACCATTTGAAGATGTGTAATGTTATCCACTGTGATGAGACTGACTGTGTACAGTACCATGCAGGGCAGGCTTCTTTGTCTCTTGAGACAGAATCTGATGTGAATTCTTTACACAGATGAGTGCTGACACGCCCTGTTATACGTTACGACATACTTCACAATCACAAACAGGTCGACCAATAATTTGATCTAGAATCATCATTCCCAATAAATACTTGGACAGCACGTGTGCCTTCCAGATACACTCAAAACATGCGCAAATTTCGTTTGTTTCTGTTCTGCCAATGCAACTGTCACAATCTAGCAGAAGGGTGTTGGTGTCTTTATGACTCATTAGAGAAGCTGAGCAGCAGAGCACCAGAAAGGAAGTTTCATATCCTTAAGAAACAAGTCTTCATATTGGTGGTGTCCTTTGCCAAAGGATCAGTGGAATAATGCTACTACAAACATTACTGAGCTGGAAACTCCATAAGGTATTGACTGACACCCACTGCCATTTGTGCTCTACTACTCATGACACATCATAGGGCACTGTCTGTGTCTTTCCACCATTTTGGCTCTGGTCCAGGCTTAGGGCTTTTAAATGGCATTGACACCACCCTTAACGATGGCTCTGCTAGTATAGAAGCTCCATATGGCAGTGTCTGACACTAACCGGTGGTTTTAAGTGGCTCTGATGTCATTTCTGCATGTCAGCCCTGTAGAACTGCTCTAAGCTGCCACCATTATGTTCAAGTCCTTGCAGGACAGTACAGTTGGAGAGAGGTTCACCTGGACAATGGTTCAGGGAGAGTGAAGGAACCTGTTCCCAAACATTTAGCTTAAAGGTAACAAACTTGACTTTCAGGTACATAACAAAGCGAATTCAATGAAAAAGGCGGGTGACTCTCCATAAACATCCACCCACAGAGTAATTCTTCAGACGGCCCTTGTTTGAATCTATTTTGGATGGCAGGGCAGGTTCACTGTTTGAGCTGTAAACACTGTCATCTGCCAAAATCCTCATGTCAGAAAAGAAACAAAGAAAACACCTACCAACTGAGAGTCACTGACTTTCACAAGAGGCTATGAAGGTGTCTCCTCCAACACACTCATTCAGAAACACACATCTGAACATTTCACAACTGACACTCCACCAGGAACTTAAAATGTTCGGCCTTTTTCACACAACAGTTCAAAGTTAAATAGACAAACTGATGTTTGCTCTAATTCAGAATACATACAATGCAAACGGAGAAAGCTATCTGAAATAACTAAATAAGACAGTAGGTTGAGAAAGGAATGGTGTTTAAAGTTATCATGCATCTCTTAATAGCTGTGTATGTGTCAGGGATCGAGCCTTTATATGGGGGTTTAAATAAAAACAACAAACATCCATGTTAAGAGATACCACTACTTTTGCCCTTGAGTAAACATCCTAGAACTCCAACTTCATAACGTTCCCTCAAATGACTTTTTTTTTTTTTTCAAAAGACGTCTGTGTCTCCCAGCTGCATTTGTGCTGCGTTCAGATATGATGTCTGTAAAAAAGACAGAAAGAAAAAAAAAAAGACGACACCAAAAACAGGTCGCTCTGAGACAGGATAAAAATGACTCGAGGCTGCATCACAGGAAGTGGCTTTTTCACGTCACTCTTCTCCTCAGAGCAGCTCATCAGAGGAAGTGGTCGGTTTAAAGAGAGGGAGAGAGAGAGAGAGAGAGAGAGAGAGAGATGTTTCTGCTGTCATGGCCAGATTATGGCAGCTCGGTGTTTGGTTTGGGGCCTGTGAGGATCTGTGTGTGCTGTGAGGGCCAGTGGACCTGTCCTGGTATGACAAGTCCAGCCATACACTCACCTCAAAATGGGAGCGGACTCATTAGTCGAAATTTTCTGGACAGATAAAGCCATTAAAAGCACATAAAGCTAATTGTGCAGTGATACTACGAAATGAAAGACTTGTGAGAGAGCGACAAAAACAGTCTGATGTGGTCTCCACCGGCCTGGCTGTTTAGCAGCTATGAGCTAAGGCGTGTGCTGTAAAAATGGACAAGGGTGACTCTCCTCCTGTGGAGCTGAGCTCCAAAGTGTTGCACGTAATTTGGAGAATTTGTTCTAATTGACTGATTAAAATCACACTGAATAGCTAGGAGCCTGGAGCTCATTCAGATCTAGTGCTGTAGAGATAAGGCCCTCATTTTGCCTCTGTGTCAACCCACTTTGGTCTGGCTTAGGCCTCATTCCTGTGTCAAATGACTTGTGTTACAGGTGGGGAAAAAACAGCCCAAGAGATTAGACCGTGGTTATCTACGAGCACTGCGACACTGTTTAAGATTTTTAAAGAATGTAGCTTTTTATCACCATAAAATCTTACCGCACATGAACCAGCCAAACACACAAACACGAAACTGGTGTTTCAGCAGTCATTCAAACATCAGCAAGGATTGTATTGAACAGTCAATCATGTAGCAACACCACACACAGACACAGACACACACACATACACAGAGTGATGTCATAAACCCAACCATCCAATAAAGCTGGGGACAATTAGAGAGTCATGCAGTGAGTGAGCACTTGTTGAAACAGGTTGGGAGAACAAGCTGATCAGCCTTGCCTTTGGAAACTGCCTGTATTGAACTGTATTGCTTTCTCTTGTGTGGAATAGGCTTAGGTTCAATGGGAGAACTGGAATGACTGGGTCTTTTTTTCTTGTAGCAACAGGTACAAAAGTCACAGTCTGCCAACAAACAATAAATGCCATCTCATAAATACACATGAACAGTGCACGTCCGGCAGTCTCACCCCCCCGCTCCCGGCGCAAGCAGGCCCGACAACTATTGGATTATTAAAAAGACAACCCAGAATTCTTCACACAATCTGCTTCACTGGCAGTCATTCCAAAGAAAAATATTTTCAGCTCTATTTTGTAACAAACACTGATAAACTGGCATGTATAAATGAACAATATTCGTAAATGATGTATGCTAGACTTGCTCCGGTCTGGAGGGAGGATTCGGTAGCCTGCCTGCTGCACCTGCTGTTTGCGTTGCTATGGTAGCCATTCATAAAGATAGCTGGCTGTAGTGCTGAGACCAGCGCTCACACCAGTGCTAACAAGTCACAGTATTACAGAGGATTTATGGAGTTCAGTCACACGTATACTTCCTACCAAACCAACTTTGACTAATAAAAACTGCACGCATTATTTTAATGCGCTCAAGGAAGTTGTGGATTATCACCGTAGACCGCTAGAGGGTGTGGAACTCAACATATAACATATATTATTAAAATCGCGGGATTAGCACCAGAAGTTAAATTATTTATTGCTCATGCAGAACTATTTGTGTACATTGCACAGCACTGTTGTTACCGTCAAACACTGAAAGGCAGAATCTTAATTCGCTAGTAAAATAAATAAATTAATCAATAATATAAAACGACACGCCCATTTTAAGGACAGTTTTGTTTTATCAAACTTTTGCCACTTCGTTTACCCACGCAGCTGGTGTCGGAAAATCTACCGACAGCCGCATAGACGACACGTTTCTGTCACAACACTGTGCCTTATTGGAAAATCACATCAAAACAGTGGAAAGATTCCTGTCCCTGGTCAGAAACCTGTTCTTTTGGAATGATGACAGTCACCCTACTTGGACATTTCATGTGCTTGTAAAGATAATCTAAGACGACAAAAAGACGTTAGCATACGGTAGATGTGACCGTTCACTATCTTTGAATCAAGGCAAAGCACACAGGAAAAACTATCAGGAAGTAGCCGTGCATTACCTGACACAGACAGGTACGCGAGCAATGCCTTGCACACACATTCGTTAACTTGGCACATTTAAAACTGAACGGTCAATACATGTAAACCCCTGGACATTTAATCACAGCCACGTATTAAGCGAACTACCGACTCAAGCAGCCAATATTTCCACGCTGTCAGATCAATGCGTGAGGAACGCAAGTGCTCTGCATTCCCCCATACACGAGTGCATCCAGGGCACACTTCCTGAAAGTGTTGTTTGCTCCACATGCAACCATGGGATGGCAAATATGGTTGCCAACTGAAAGATATGACACGATTTCGTATTTCCTCCTAAACAGATACCTTTCAGTCTGTGCGAGGCTATCCGAGTTGACTTAAACTTTAAACCAACAACAGGTGTCGTGTTGATCACAATGGCAGCAGCTTTGAGAGTACTCACCTTGGTGTAGTATAACATCCACAGTTCATACAGCCTGTCTTTCGAAGCCATTCTTTCCCAACGCCCTTTCTGCGCAGACCCTTCTCTCAAGGATGAATTAAACCATTTAAGTTTATTTTGAGACGGTTTCTGACGTGGCTCAGGTTTGCCTCCGAAGCTGTCAGCGTGAAGATTCCAGGAATCTTGGGAGCAAGAAAATGCATGCTCCTCTCACTGCTAGTTAATCAACCTCTCCCAAACTTACGGCAGCAAACGTCTTACATAGCGAATAATGAAGAAAAATAACTCCAACACACACACACAGAATTACCGATGCAATTCAGAGCCCGATGTGTGATCAGAAGAGCGATACGGCAGTGCACGGTCAAGCATGCCTGATGGGAGATTCAGTCCGAACTTCAATAACGCACTTGTTAAAGCGCACACAAGCCAAGGTTCACTCTCTCTCTCTCTCTCTCTCTCTCTCTCTCTCTCTCTCTCTCTCTCTCTCTCTCTCTCTCTCTCTCTCTCTCTCTCTCCACTCCTCCCTCCTACTCCCTATCTCCACAAGAGTGGCAGTAACGAGCACGAGAGGCTGGAAGTAGCACCGCAGTTTGTAAGAGGTCTTCCTATGTGATTAATTCAGCTGAGAGGGAGAAAGGCTTCAAAACGAAATCAACGATTAACACTGACATATTAGATTACAGAACAGTGGATGTGGGGTTCTGTATATATAATATATATATGTGTGTGTGTGTGTGTGTGTGTGTGTATATATATATGTGTGTGTGTGTGTGTGTGTGTGTATACACACATATAGGCGTGTTCATATGGAAAGATTGTCTTGCTTCTTTTATCTGTATCAAATACAGAAAAAAATGAAAAATATTTCTTGGTTTTATAAACTTCCGAAATCCATTCCTTCACCGTTCATCCTTATCCTTTGCTGTTTGTGAAGTGTATGTACATAGTAAATTCCAAGATCTCTCTCTCTCTCTCTCCCCTTTGTATGTCTGTAACAAGATAACTACAAAGTTATTACTGACTATAAATCCTTTGTCTGCTGAAGCATTTGACGTGCTTAACTCCCATTTCCCCAAACACACCCCGACTCCTACAGCCCACTCTGTAAACAGTCTCTGTCAAACTGTATGATGAGCAGAAACTCAGAGATACTGAGAAAACCATGCTGCTACTGAAGTACGGGCCACATATACAGTTCAGACTGTGAATGATGCATGAACAATGAAAGACTTTTTCTAAACATGAGATGTATGATTTGACATTTGTTCATATGTGAAAAGGTGAATAGGGCAGACAATTATGACTAGGACTTATGTTCTAACACACTTCACATAATAGCTCATCTCTGTCCCCATGTGTATCTATCTGTCTTAGCATGAGTACACCTCCACCTCATTCAACACTGACAGTCTGTTTCAACCTCACCCACTGCAGTGAAACTTACCTGGCATGCTCATGCAAACCAAATGCAGATAAGTGTGTGTGTGTGTGTGTGTGTGTGTGTGTTTGTTTACAATGCGTGTGATTTGTGTATCTGTGTATGTGAGGGAGAAAGAGGGAGAGTTTAAACAACACTGTGCCTTAAAATGAAAACAAATGTTTACCCTCGCTGGTTGAAGGAACACAAAGCCTTTGTTTAATTTTGTATAGGATATGTTGGAGAGAACCCCGTGTAACCCACATACATAATTTGTAAAATCTTCACTCATACCAGTCATCCGTGATTCATAATTTGTTCACAGTAATAATTCAGCACTGACAGGTTGAGGAAATTTGACCTAAATTTGAACTATTATTTCATAAACTTATGTGTGACAGAATTTTGAAGTTCATACCAACAAGTCAAATCTGGAGAAAGAAGTATGGAACAGAGCACAGAGTAACAATCATATTGCATCTGTTTCAGCGCCGAGATTCCAACACAACTTATCTCAGGAGAGCACATATATGAATGTGTTATTATATTATCTTAGGGGAGCACATATATTAATGTGTTATTATATTATCTTAGGGGAGCACATATTTTAATGTGTTATTATATTATCTTAGGGGAGCACATATTTTAATGTGTTATTATATTATCTTAGGGGAGCACATATATTATTGTGTTATTGTCTTATTTTAGGGGAGCACATATATTAATGTGTTAGTATATTATCTTAGGGGAGCACATATATTAATGCGTAATTATCTTATGTTAGGGGAGCACATATATTAATGTTATTATCTTATCTTAGGGGAGCACATATATTAATGTTATTATCTTATCTTAGGGGAGCACATATATTATTGTGGTATTGTCTTATGCTAGGGGAGCACATATATTAATGTGTAATTATCTTATGTTAGGGGAGCACATATATTAATGCGTAATTATCTTATGTTAGGGGAGCACATATATTAATGTATAATTATCTTATGTTAGGGGAGCACATATATTAATGTATAATTATCTTATCTTAGTGGAGCACATATATTAGTATGTTATTATCTTATCTTAGTGGAGCACATATATTAGTATGTTATTATCTTATGTTAGGTGAGCACATATATTAATATGTTATTATCTTATCTCAGGGGAGCACATATATTAATGTGTAATTATCTTATGTTAGGGGAGCACATATATTAATGTGTAATTATCTTATGTTAGGGGAGCACATATATTATTGTGTAATTATCTTATGTTAGGGGAGCACATATATTAATGTGTAATTATCTTATGTTAGGGGAGCACATATATTATTGTGTAATTATCTTATGTTAGGGGAGCACATATATTAATGTGTAATTATCTTATGTTAGGGGAGCACATATATTAATGTGTAATTATCTTATGTTAGGGGAGCACATATATTAATGTGTTATGTGTACAGAAATGGGACGTATGAGTGTGTCTAGTAAGTCTGTGTAAGATATATGGAAATTGAGCTCTATGCAAAAGTCTCATTGTACATTCAAACTCAGTGACAGTTTGTCAAAGCTCTGAGGTTGTATCACGCCTTGCTGTTTGCCACAGAGTCCATGCTGCTGTGTTTGACTGAGACAAAACTCTGTTTAACTCTGCTCCACAGTAACATTAAGCTGTTTAGATTCATTCCATCACTATGTGCATCTTTAACCCTGTTCAGCCAGGCCAGTGCTGGCCAATGGAGAGGATGGACACACAGAATCTCCAGCTGTATTACCATGGCAATGCCCCACATTCCACACCAGGGCCTGCCCAGAGCCACAAGCGAGTTGCTCACTCTGTGTGTGTGTGTGTGTGTGTGTGTGTGTGTGTGTTTTCCTCAGTGAACTGGTTAATGGGTGTGTGTACAATACTTGTTGTGTTTATGTTATTGTAGAGCTGCTTTTTTGACTAGTATCTCTTCCTCTCTGAAATAGCCTTCACATAGTTTAAAGTAATTTGTTTGTATGATAAGCAGCTAGAACAAAATCATCACCAACTTTATTCACATTCTGTAGAAATTCTCAGATATTAAAGCGGATCAGTTAGTTTGTCATTCCTGTGCAATCTGTATATTTATTTTTGTAACTTTTGCTTTCTTCTTTCTTCTTTCTCTCAATTTCTCACAGTTTTTTTAACTTTTTTTTTTTTCTTACAATGATCTTACAATGCGATTTGCGATTTTTGTTTAATTTCAGTTGAGACTCCTTTTTAAAACATGTTTTTATGTCGACTGTATTGTTTTAGGAGTACACTTATTTCCTCTGTGGTGAGCTGTATCTATATCCACAGATGACGGATTGCGTGCCATTCATCGATGCACTCGGTCGTCTACTCGGAGCCTGCGACAAGTTGCAAAGTCGATGACCGATAAGCACGAGCCATTTGAAACCCACAGTTAGCTTCACGATGGAGCAGTCAGTTGGATCTTTACAAGAGCAAGCTTTGAAAAGGAAAGAGAGATTAAAAGCACTCAGGGGACGACAACTGCAGGTAAGCAACTTGGAAAAAATAAGGCATTGGTGAGACTGATCTATCTCAAGACGAGCAGAACCGTAACACCACTGGCCGT
This sequence comes from Chanos chanos, assembly GCF_902362185.1. NCBI lineage: Eukaryota > Metazoa > Chordata > Actinopteri > Gonorynchiformes > Chanidae > Chanos > Chanos chanos. The sequence continues at coordinate 46,824,280 of NC_044502.1, forward strand.
AGCTTCTTAGCTTGTCCATGTCAATTGGTTATTAAGCCAATAGCAAATTCAGTGGTTAATTTGGAGCTTTGTCGATATTAGTATGAATTGTTTTGCCATGAGTCCGGTGTTTCAAATAATAGACAATTCAATGTTAAGCTGCCGAGTTTACAAGTTTATGGTAGCTTCGGCAATGTCTAGTGCGTTAGCAGCTGATAGCCAGCGATTCAGTCTGAGATGCCTTCACAAGCTTTAAAACGCCTGCAGTCACATTTTATCTCATGAGCTTGTCTGTTTTTTTTGTTGTTGTCCCAGGTTAGTTAGTTGGTCTGAGCCTTGATACAAGGATTTCGTTTCTCTCACACATCCGACGTAAAATCCAACTAGCTACCTAGCCAGCGGAGACTGGCCCCAGTCTAAGTCGACTGTGTAGAATGTGCATGGTATATTCAGACGAGATCCTTGGAATTGATAGTCTTGCTCAGAAACCATTCCCTCAGTTGCTTTCCTTTAACCTGACCGTTAAAGGTCGTTCGCTTGCGTGTAAGTGGTTTGGAACTGAAAGATGTTCCAAATCCGGGCAGCGGGTAGACTGTGAGACTCACAGTCTACGCGCATTCTGCTTCTTATCACGTTCCAATTATTTAAGACAACACAGTGCCAAACAAACACCGTGACACCGACGGCTGTTGAATGAGGGAGCGTGTTTGGGAATGCAGCCGTCCTGTGTGTGGTGTACACAGGACTAAAGCAGCGAGGTTAGTGCTGCCCAAGCAGTACTTACATACACTGAGACAAGGTGAGAACCTCAATGTTGGGAACACTGTCTGAAAGCCTTCCAGAGGCAATGCTTTGTCCCCCCGTGTCCTAATGAAGGATTTTGTCATGTTGTAGTAGCTTGGTGCACTAATTGTAAGTTGCTTTGGTATAAAAGTGTCTCCTAAATACCTAATTGTAATTGTAGTTGGTCATAATGTGTAACCTATCTGTGTCCATATCTGCAAGAGGCTGGCTCCATTAACAGGATCAAGTGCTTCAGTGACCCAGTGATCTATGAATTAGACCAGGAGGGTCCTTTTTGGTTCACTGCACTTCTCCTTTAGCTGATGGAGGGAGAAGATCATATCACTCCATCAGCACCTTGACTCAGATTTGTGTCCGTGACACACGGTCAGCAGGTTTCCAGAGTCTGGTCAGAGAAACACACGTTAAAACCCTGAAGTCTGGTCAGAGAAACACACGTTAAAACCCTGAAGTCTGGTCGGAGAAACACACGTTAAAACCCTGAAGTCTGGTCAGAGAAACACACGTTAAAACCCTGAAGTCTCGTCAGAGAAACACACGTTAAAACCCTGAAGTCTGGTCAGAGAAACACACGTTAAAACCCTGAAGTCTGGTCAGAGAAACACACGTTAAAACCCTGAAGTCTGGTCAGAGAAACACACGTTAAAACCCTAAAGTCTGGTCAGAGAAACACACGTTAAAACCCTGAAGTCTGGTCAGAGAAACACACGTTAAAACCCTGAAGTCTGGTCAGAGAAACACACGTTAAAACCCTGAAGTCTGGTCAGAGAAACACATGTTAAAACCCTGAAGTCTGGTCAGAGAAACACACGTTAAAACCCTGAAGTCTGGTCAGAGAAACACACGTTAAAACCCTGAAGTCTGGTCAGAGAAACACACGTTAAAACCCTGAGTGGGTCAGCGACGAGATTACAGTCTCACCACAACCTGCCGTGTGACTGGCCCATGAAACCCCTCACATCAGTGTGAAAGAAAAGAAAAAGAAATGTGGATGATGCCAACTGAGGGCAGAACCTGCCTGAGTGAAAGGGACTTCATCTCAGGCCGTGGTTTCCTTGTTACCATGGTTTCCTTGTTACCATGGTTTTCTTGTTATGATGAAGGGAGTGTAACAGTATGGCAGAGACTCTGCAAGAAATATTAGCTCTGGTTTTCCCTGTCCAGTTTAGCTTTCTCCCTGCCCAGTTTAACTTTCTCCCTGCCCAGTTTAACTTTCTCCCTGCCCAGTTTAGCTTTCTCCCTGCCCAGTTTAACTTTCTCCCTGCCCAGTTTAACTTTGTCCCTGCCCAGTTGAACTTTGTCCCTGCCCAGTTGAACTTTGTCCCTGCCCAGTTGAACTGTCTCTGTGTTACAGCATAGACACCATGAGGACTGAAGTTAATTCTCTCAGATCAGTTCTCCTCCCTGCAATGTGACTGTTCAGGAAAACAGGATATGATGTCAGTGTTTTGCTGATCACCCCTCCCCCTCCCCTTGGGGCCTTACAGTGCAGCCTGGAGAGTTTGGAGCGAGGACTGTGCGCTTGACAAACGACTGTTGACATTCCAGAAATCGTTTGATTGTGTTCTCTACTGTACGTGAAGAATGGCTTTGTGGCCCTATTGTTTCAGCAGGTGGTCAGGAAATCTCTCCAGGAAAAGAGTGGACTCAGAAGGCGCTCCCAGGCCTTTTAGTCTCAGCCCTGTTGTTTGAAAAACACCCCCATCCCTCTTTTTTCGGGACATCATTGTGTTATTGTTCATTTCTCTGTTATTTTTATGGTTGCTATTTTGTGAAAGGTACTGGGACTGTGGTAACAGCCAGATTCTGTGTTTGGTTAAAAAATGGAGTGTAATGAAGGGAGGGGTTGGGGTGGGGGGGGTTGGGGGTGGTCCAGTGGTGCTTGCTCTGGTCCTTCGGTCTTTTACGGGTCCCAATTTGCCAGGTTGGTCCTGGAGCTGTGGGGCTGTTATAGCGCTGGTTGTTTTTGGCCACAGGGGGCATTGTCTCTCCCCAGGCCTTCTTTCTCAGGCGTACCTGTTCAGATGGGGGTGTGTGTTTCTCAGGTGTACCCTGTTCAGATGGGGGTGTGTGTTTCTCAGGCGTACCTGTTCCAAGTGGGGGTGTGTGTTTCCCAGGCGTACCTGTTCAGATGGGGGTGTGTGTTTCTCAGGCGTACCTGTTCCAAGTGGGGGTGTGTGTTTCCCAGGCGTACCTGTTCAGATGGGGGTGTGTGTTTCTCAGGCGTACCTGTTCAGATGGGGGTGTGTGTTTCGGAGGCGTACCTGTTCAGATGGGGGGGTGTCTGAGAGAGGAGTGGGCCCGTATGGCTGAGGCTAAACCCCCCTCACACCTGACACGTTCACTGAGGTGCTGTATTCAAGGCCACTCTCCTCGTTAAGGCCACAGGGCTTAGTCACGCCGCCCCACCTATCTGAGCGCATACCACTTTCCGGAGATTTCCTGAACATTCTCTGTGGGTGCTGTAACTCGGTACCAGGCTGTCCGAGACTGGAGCTGAGGGCAGAGGTTCTGCGTGTGAAATAAGATGGGATGTGAATTGCAGTTGTCTGTGTGTTGGATAGAGTGACTTATCGTTATATTTTTGGTACAATGCGTTGGGGTTTGTGTGCAGACAGTATAAACACAGGTGAATGGAGTGATGTATTGTTTGACATGGATCTAGCCTGTGGAAAGAGGAAGGACCTTTTTAGTGAAAGGATGTAATGCTGATGTTATGCTAACCCTTTTTTTTTGATTGACAGGGGAGGGAGCCAGCAGATGGAGAGCCTGACAGGAAGAGAGTGGCTGATGAGGCGGAGACTGAGGAGAGGCACAGGTAAAACACACGCTGTCATACAGACATACATATATATACACATACACAGAGTTATTTTTCTCTCTCTCACACACACAAACACAAAGTCCTGCTATGATCTCTGTGCTGAGGACACATGCGTCTCTGTGCTGAGGACACATGCGTCTCTGTGCTGAGGACACATGCGTCTCTGTGCTGAGGACACATGCGTCTCTGTGCTGAGGACACATGCGTCTCTGTGCTGAGGACCGATGTTTCTCTGTGCTGAGGACCGATGTTTCTCTGTGCCGATGCGTCTCTGTGCTGAGGACAGATGCGTCTCTGTGCTGACATTGGCTGTACCCAGGCCCTGTGTCTGGTGTTTACAGTGTGCTGAAGCAGGATTCCTTGGCTCACAGCTTCTCACACATCCGAGGCCCTTCACTCTGCTCTATTTCAGGCAGTGACCCTGAGAGCTGACATCTCTCCTCTCTAGTGTTTACACTCTGTGTCAGAGCAGCCTGCCTTTCCCTGCTCTCGGCGGCTGGCCCTTTCTCTCCAGGTCTCTTCTCCTCGGTTAGCATTTCTTATGCTTATTTGTGCGGTCAGTTTATCGGTAGTTATGGTTATCCATACGGTCAGTGTGGTGGTTTAGTTATGGTTATCCATACGGTCAGTGTTGCGGTTTAGTTATGGATATCCATATGGTCAGTGTGGCGGTTTAGTTATGGATATCTATCCAGTCATTGTGGCGGTTTAGTTATGGTTATCTGTACGGTCAGTTTGCGGTTTAGTTCTAGTTATCTACACGGTCAGTGTGGTGGTTTAGTTATGGATATCTATCCGGTCAGTGTGGCGGTTTATTTATGGTTATCTGTACGGTCAGTGTGGCGGTTTATTTATGGTTATCCATACG
>NC_044502.1:46833754-46858754 GCF_902362185.1 Chanos chanos
GGGTTATTCACTCTTTAAATCAGAAGGTACTCAAAGAGAAGGCCAGAGAGAGGAAGAGGGAGAGAGGGAGGGCAGAGAAAGAGAACACTCTTTTTTGAACTGATCTGATCGTGTCTGTGGTGGTGTCAGTATGTTTCTAACATGTTTTGGTTTTTATTCGTTGATTTTAGGATCTGGCCAATCTGGCTCCCAGGAAGCCTGACTGGTAAGGATGTTTGTTTTCTCCCTCAGTGTGTGTGTGTGTGTGTGTGTCTGTGTATGTGTGTGTGTGCGCCCCCGCTGGTGACTGGTGAGGATGTGAGTTTTCTCCCTCAGTGTGTGTGTGTGTGTGTGTGTGTGCGCCCTCGCTGGTGACTGGTAAGGATGTGAGTTTTCTCCCTCAGTGTGTGTGTGTGTGTGTGTGTGTGTGTGCGTGTGTGCGCCCTCGCTGGTGACTGGTAAGGATGTGAGTTTTCTCTCTCAGTGTGTGTGTGTGTGTGTGTGTGTGTGTGAGTGTGTGTGCCCCCCGCTGGTGACTGGTAAGGATGTGTGTTTTCTCCCTCAGTGTGTGTGTGTGCCCCCCGCTGGTGACTGGTAAAGATGTGTGTTTTCTCCCTCAGTGTGTGTGTGTCCCCGCTGCTGATGCACCCGTAAAAGCAAAGGGAAAAAGTCTTAGCCAAACATGTCCAAAGCCTCAGTAATAATGATTATAATAAAGCTGATTTATCTATAGCATGTTCCACACACAGCTCAGACTGTTCTCTTTAATGTCAGTAAATAAAATAAGGTCGTCAGTGTGTTTCTCTTATGATGGCTGAAGCAAAGAGCTGCTTCTGTTTCTCATGCCTGCTTTTCCTCACTGACGGACTTTGCGTTTTTCATGCCTGCTTTTCCTCACTGACGGACTTTGCGTTTTTCATGTCTGCTTTTCCTCACTGACGGACTTTGCGTTTTTCATGCCTGCGTTTCCTCACTGACGGACTTTGCGTTTTTCATGCCTGCGTTTCCTCACTGACGGACTTTGCGTTTTTCATGCCTGCTTTTCCTCACTGACGGACTTTGCGTTTTTCATGCCTGCGTTTCCTCACTGACGGACTTTGCGTTTTTCATGCCTGCGTTTCCTCACTGACGGACTTTGCGTTTTTCATGCCTGCGTTTCCTCACTGACGGACTTTGCGTTTTTCATGCCTGTGTTTCCTCACTGACGGACTTTGCGTTTTTCATGCCTGCGTTTCCTCACTGACGGACTTTGCGTTTTTCATGCCTGCGTTTCCTCACTGACGGACTTTGCGTTTTTCATGCCTGCGTTTCCTCACTGACGGACTTTGCGTTTTTCATGCCTGCGTTTCCTCACTGACGGACTTTGCGTTGCCCTGAAGGGACCTGAAGAGAGACGTTGCTAAGAAACTAGAGAAACTGGAGAGGAGAACACAGAGAGCCATCGCTGAACTTATCCGTGAGTATAACCATACACACACACACACTCACACACACACTCACCTATACACACACACGCACACACACTCACCTATACACACACACGCACACGCACTCACACGCTCTCACCTATACGCATGTACGTACACACACACACTCACGCTCACACACACACACACTCACACACACCTATACACATGTACGTACACACTCACGCACACACACACACACGCACACACACTCACACACACACACACCTATACACATGTACGTACACACACATTCTCTGTCTCTGTCTCTCATACCTCATGCTGCATACTATACTATACTAAGCTTTTGATATGATATTAAGCTTGTACTGTTTAAAGGGCAAACTCTCTGACACACACACACACACGCACACACACACACACGCTCACTCGTTTGTTCTCATACCCTCACTCGCACACAGACACACTCTCTCTCTCATACACACATAGACCCATGTCTACATGTATCAGCCTCAGGTGGACTGGCTTGGGGAGTGTTGCCACGGCAATGTCTGGGATGCGTGCGTGCGTTTAGGGTAACTGCTGTGTGGGTTTTGTAAACTCCTGAGGATTACAATGTAACGCCTGATGACACAAGCATCCTGTCCTGATTCTGCCCTCTGCTGGCTGAACACGGACCAGTCTGTAACCGATACACTCTCACGGACTCCATCCACACTCTCTGCAGGGAAAACCATAGATGGGCCCTTATGACCCCATAAACCCAGTTAAAGGGAAGGATCACCCCTCTGGATGAGTGTGGCCCTCCTGTCTGCTGTTCAGAGTGTGACCTGTCCCACTGTGCAGGGTGGGCTGTCAGAGCTGGATCAGAGAGTCAAAGCCCCATGGAGAGGGTTTTTCATCCTTATGAGAAGCCGCTGGTCCTTCCCTTTAAGGCAGAGAGTGTTTTTTAAGTGAGAGAGAGAAGGTGTCTGCAGATCATTCTTTCTCATAAACTCTTTGCAAAAGTGTCCCTGTGTAGTAGGAGGACCTCAGGCCTCGTGGAATGTTTTCGCCGCTGTTTCACTCTGCTCTCTCTCTCTCTCTCTCCCTCTTTTTGTCTGTCTGTGTGCGTGTGTCTGTGCGTGCGTGTGTGTGTCTGTGTGTGTGTGTGTGTTTGTTTGCATATGTATGTATGTATGTGTGTGTGTGTGTGTGTGTGTGTGTGTCTGTGTGTGTGTGCATGCGTGCGTGTGTCTGTGTGTGTGTGTGTCTCTGTGTGTGTCTGTGTGTGTGTGTGTGTGTTTGTTTGCGTATGTATGTGTGTCTGTGTGTGTCTGTGTGTGTAGGTGAACGGCTGAAGGGCAGTGAGACTGAGCTGGCTGGTGTGGTGGGGGCAGCTGGTGCGGAAGAGGGTGATTCAGACTGAACTGGACTGTGTTCTGATTACATCCCAGAGAATTCTCCAGAGGAGCCCAGTCCATCTGTGTCTCAGGACCTGTGTGTGTTTTCTGCAGCTGCGGTACTTCAATAGGGATTGGAGAATTCTGTGCCCATATCCAGTCAGCCCAACCAGAAATGTCAGCTCATGGACTTTGGGGTGTGTGTGTGTGTGTGTGAGAGAGAGAGAGAGCAAGAGAATGACTGAGTGTGATATACAGATGTAATTACATCAATGCTGATGTCGGTAATGTATCACTTAGTCATCACTGTGGACATGTTTGGCTATTTTTTGTTTCTGTTTTTCTAGTAAAAAGAATTTGTACTTTCTACACAGACTCCAATTTTCTGTGGCTTTCATCTTACACCTGTAGATAGAGTTTTATCACTTATCCTGCCTATGTCATTCTCAGTCAGCTATTCACGGAAAGACCAGAGCGGACACACATGGTCAGTTTAGGTTTTTATTTGGCTCCACTGGTGTTGGTCTACAAGTGAACTGGAGTTATCCCCCAAAGACAGACGTCAGAAGGTTAGGGTTGACCTGATAAACTGGGTGTTTAGGAAACAGTAAGAACTGCAGAGATTGAACGAGTGTTTAAACAACAAACAAATGTCCACTGAGAGTTTGTCTTACAATTAAAGGTCATACAATATATACGTGGATTGATATATATATATGTATATGTATGTATATGCTTAGATTACATCAGCTACAGTTGTTTTTTTTTTAAAGTTCTGATCCACTTTATAAAATTAATAACCCAGAGAGTTCGGGAGAATTGTTTAGTTCCAAAGGTTGACAAACTATGTTTTGCAAGTCTGAAAAAGTCAATGTTCTCTGTCTTTGCTTTGGAGATTACGTCAGTTAAAGCCCACATGCATCAGGCTTCTCAGAGCAAGAGTGCTGTTCTCGGGTCAGCTTCCCTCAATCCATATATAATTATTTATGAGGATTATGAAATGAAAAAAAACCTGATCTTAGATCAGAACCTGTACGCAGAGAAGACTGATGCATAGAGGCGCTGGTGGTGAATGAAGGTACTGTGAGACGCATGTCCCTCCACATCCTTCATGTGGTAATGAGACTGAAAGTGAACAGTTACACTCCACTATGGCCAACGGAACGGCAAAACAACAGGCACGTCTGAGCCAACAAACACACAACATCAGTCAATAAATAAACTGGATTTTTGGTGAGAATGTTCACGAGTTCTACATGTAAAGCACCTAGTTCAGTAGCCTTGAAAGCACACGTTTTTTTTCTAAAGTGCATTCCAACCTTCTACCCCCTCACAGTCCAATACCAATACGCTGACCAAAACTTCAGTCTAAGGATATCTTCACTGGAGCTGTGCGGGTTTTAGAGACTTGAGACTGAAAAAGAAAGAGTGTGGTCTCACTCTCCAGACGTAAGGATGTGAATCACTCAGCGGCTTGTGCGTCTTTAATCACAGCCAGTGGAGTGTGTCAAAACTCTGCCCACGGAGCACAACTCTGCCCACGGAGCAAAACTCTGCCCGCGGAGTTACGGGAAGATCCGACCAAGATGGAGAGAGAGAAGATGGGAACGCTGGTGAACTTCCCTTTAACACAGGGGGGCTGGTTTCATGGCTGTTTTAAGGCTAGTCCTGCTGGCACAGAGTATGAATTCTTTATCGAAAACGGACTCTAGACCAGGACCTGCCAGAAACCTGTCCAGTGTGCCGCTGCGTTACCATGGCAACGGTGGTTTGTTGTGAGGTGCAGCTCATTGTTGCGTCCTAGCGCTCCAGTGTATGACCCCCTAAACCGAAGACTTGCCCTAAACCTGTCGACCTCACAGGGGTCTATTGCACAAATCTTAAAGCATAGTTTAGCTTATTCTATTTACAGTCTGACACAACTTAACTGTCTGCTTCCTGTTTTCATACCGTCAGCTCCTACGGCTCCGTGAGGTAATCCGTAATGGAAGCTACAATACGTCGTCCATAAAACTAATCAGATGAGACTCAACTTCTCCCTAAACACTACTTCATAAACATATGTATATTTTTAACTAAATATGAATCTACTAACTCATGTTCTAGTTAGATACAATTAAACAGTAGCTGAAACTATTTGAGAAAGTTTGTGGTTTTCTGAAGCAGAACAAATCAGTGTTTTTTTTTTTTTTTATTGTAATATGATGCAGTGGTTGCCTTCATATATATATGTGTGTGTGTGTTTACTCCCAGTATCCACCAGCAGTGTCTTCAGATGAATCGTCCTTGCCTCTTGATTGGTATTAAACATATGGTTATCAAAGGTAACAGGTATCTGTGAGGAAAAAACTTGTCTTGGCACTGGGGGTGTTGGGTTAGGTTAAGACTTGGACGTGCAGGTCAGCTGGTGAAAAGAAACACTGATACTGTTTGAAGTCGACAAAACCTTTGATTTTTTTTTCTTTCTGTTTTCTGTTCATTTTTAAACCATTACCTGTGTCCATTGTTGAAATCAGAGGTGCTACAGAAGCTTCCAGAACCACAGCCCTTTAAAGAAAGTTCTGGAAGCCTCCCCTGACGAGTTAAGGAGACAGTTTGATCTTCTGTGCTGAGGGTATATGGGTTTCCTGCGTTCCCTGTGGCGCGTCAGGAGACGGGGGAATATTTAAGAGCAGTTTTCCCCGTGCACGCCTCCCGACTCGATTTTGCGTGCCGCAGGGCCCAGCTCCACTTTGCACACGCGCTGGGCGAACTTCAGCGAGCACAAGGTCTCTCCGACGTTACTCTCCAGTGCCGAGACCTGCATGACAGACAGCATCATCAGCCAATAGACAGGCAACAAGAACTCACAGTACCACACACAAAGTAATCTTATTAGACAATTTAAGTGTTCAGTCACTGGAGGGCAAATCTTCTGTGATGTGAGACCTCAGTAATGACTGAAACACAATAAAGGTCTTTCCTCAACGGTATATACCATTGCAAAGCCAATCAAAACAAGGATGAGGTGATCTACTCTTTATACCATGAGTCCACTGGGAAATAATTGGTTCAGCATATTATTTATCAGACATTTATAAAACACCAAAGGCTTAAGAAGATACTGCTTCTTTTCAGCCTGGTTATCACTCCAGTTTGTTCCACTGGAGCACCTTCAGCGAACCGCTCGTAGAAAACCTTTCTCGGTGTTATAAGAGTTAAGAACCTGACACATGTCACGACACTCAGTCCGCGTACCTGGACGACCATAGCTGTTTTATTGCCTTTGCCCAGGGAGTCCTGCAGCAGGTAGGTGAGTCTGGAGTTCCTGAAGGGGATGTGCGTCTGACGTCCTCTGAGCGCCTGGATCACGTCTCCGAGGGCGAGGAGGGAGCGATTGATGTTCTGCGCCTCCTTTAGCCGCTCACCTTCCGCCCCAGACTTCCAGACGCGCTCCGAACCAGCCAAGTCCACCAGGTTCAGCTTACCTGTTGGACACATGTGATTAGCGGTTTAGTGCTGATTCTTCCTAAAGGGGTTCACGAAATCAAAAGCTTTTGGATCCTCTGTCCTGATGCTCCACGTTGCTTGTCTATATGGTCAGTCTGTACTGCCATCTCTCACTGGGCTTAATAACGAGCTTCTTTTTTTTGGTTTCTCCAGACTGATGTGTCACGTCGATCGACCTTGTGATAGTGTTTCATCTGAGAAGCCTCCTTTGGCCCTGTGACTGGCTTCAGTTTCACAGACAAACGGCAAAACCCACTGGCAGAACTGCTCACAGTGGCTTTTGAAAGATAATAAAATATTCATGTTAGCAAGATAGCAGTCAAACACAGCGGTCATTAGCAGCACTGGTAAGTGACTCAAGGTCACTCTCATCCTTTTACGCAGAGTTAAAAGACTTCGACTTAACATCAAAGCATGGGTTTAAATGAGTATGATCAGCGTCATCCGAGGACACTGCTTCTGGTAGATGAAAAAATATACATTAGGCCTTAAAAAGGAAATAAATATTCTCATTCTTTTCTGATAGTCTTTAATGCTAATGCTAAATACCAAAAGAACGAAGATGTCTTAGGATTGAGTGCTGGTACCAGGGAGGGAAAGTGGAGGGTGACAGCAGTCATAAGCCACTCCTCAGTGATCTGTTAAAGAGGTTAGAGGACTGACCTACGGTTACTCCTTCAGTGGTAGAGCGTCTCTGTGATATATAAACATCAGTGGTAGCGTCTCTGTGATATATAAACATCAGTGGTAGAGTCTCTGTGATGTATAAACATCAGTGGTAGAGCGTCTCTGTGATATATAAACATCAGTGGTAGAGTCTCTGTGATGTATAAACATCAGTGGTAGCGTCTCTGTGATGTATAAACATCAGTGGTAGAGTGTCTCTGTGATGTATAAACATCAGTGGTAGAGTGTCTCTGTGATGTATAAACATCAGTGGTAGAGTCTCTGTGATGTATAAACATCAGTGGTAGAGTCTCTGTGATGTATAAACATCAGTGGTAGAGTGTCTCTGTGATGTATAAACATCAGTGGTAGAGCGTCTCTGTGATGTATAAACATCAGTGGTAGAGCGTCTCTGTGATGTATAAACATCAGTGGTAGAGTCTCTGTGATGTATAAACATCAGTGGTAGAGTCTCTGTGATGTATAAACATCAGTGGTAGAGTCTCTGTGATGTATAAACATCAGTGGTAGCGTCTCTGTGATGTATAAACATCAGTGGTAGAGTGTCTCTGTGATATATAAACATCAGTGGTAGAGTCTCTGTGATGTATAAACATCAGTGATAGAGCGTCTCTGTGATGTATAAACATCAGTGGCAGAGTCTCTGTGATGTATAAACATCAGTGGTAGAGTCTCTGTGATGTATAAACATCAGTGGTAGAGTCTCTGTGATGTATAAACATCAGTGGTAGAGTCTCTGTGATATATAAACATCAGTGGTAGAGTGTCTCTGTGATGTATAAACTCTGCCTCTAAAAACACATCCCCTCTTGTTGAGTCTGTTTGTGGATGTTGCCTAAAGAACTAACCGGAGGTCTTCGCCCCAGTTGCCAGGTCTGTTCCCAGTACGGTGATGGTGAGCAGAGCGTGTGAACGGGAGCTGTGTTGGTTCATCTGCGTCCCAAACGTGATCCTGTTCCTCCGAGCCGTGGCCAGTATCTGCACAGATTTACCAAGACTGGCATGAGATTCGTTTGATTTGGCTGGTCTCTCCAAGCCCTCTGTGGGTATGCTGACACATGTCCTCCCAAAGCAGGTTTAGAGCAAAATAAAATCCATGGAGTAAGAGTAGTTCAAATAATTGCACAGCTTGGCATTAAAAAACAGATTCATCTGAGACATAGATACATAGATGAGGTACAGAGCTGATGACAAAGGAGAAAACTTATATCCAAGAACTGCACTCAGAATTTAGTTGACCTTAGTTGATGCATTCTGACCGTGGGAGAGCCATCATCGGAGTGACAGGCAATAGACCCACAGAGCTGACATGCTCAGAAACCCCGACTCACTTTCTTAATGTGCTGAAAGCTCTTGACCTCGATGACCCTGAGGCCAGGCACGTGTAGCTGACCCGTACCATCTGGGTTTATCTTAATGTCCAGCTTCTCTCCGTCCTTACTCAGCAAATCTCTGAAAATCACAGGACAGAGAGAGAGAGAGAGGGAGAGAGAGAGAAAGAGACAGAGAGAGAGAGAGAGAGGGAGAGAGAGAGAAAGAGAGAGCGAGAGGGAGAGAGAAAGAGAAAGAGAAAGAGAAAGAGGAAGAGAAAAGAGAGAAAAAGAGGTGAGGTGAGGTGAGGTGAGGTGAAATGGTCAAAGTTCAGAGTAAGGGTGGCAGTGCTTTTGACCAGAAGACAGAGAAGTCAGAGGACTGCAGGTTGGGTCCCTGGGCAAAGTGAGACAGTTACCTGAGAACCTCATTGTAGATTTCCACTGAGCTAACGCTAACCGTGTAGCTCCACATGTCCTTTCTGTCCTCGATCTCGCTGAACAGATGTTTCAGGGCTCGTTGGTTAATGCCTGGATTCTCTACACTGCCCTGGTGAAAGACAGGAAACGTTTTTGTGAATGGCTGAAAAAAAATCATCTGTAAAACTCATATAGTACAAATCAAATATTCTGCGTCAAGTGTTTGAAAGGTACCTCCATCGTGTAGGTCTTCCCAGATCCTGTCTGGCCGTAGGCGAAAATGCAGACGTGGTATCCATCTATACAAGAGGTGACCAGGGGTTCAATTTCTTGGAACACCTGCAAATAGAAAATTGTAAATATTCTCATATTCTGGAGAGTAAATGATCAAATTTCTTCACTGACAACCAACTATTGGTGTGGTCTTAAGCAAGACTTTTGTCACCAAGATAATTCCTGAGATGTGCAACATCCTAGACTCTAAGTCTCTATATAAACAGCTCTGGATAAGAGCATCAGGTAAATATGTAAATGTCAAACCGAGGTCATGCTTGGTTCTGACCGGGTAAGGAGTTCTGACTCACCTCCTCTTGTGTTGCCTGAGGGTGGAAGACCTTGTCCAGTTCGAAAGTTCTGGCTTTACCTTTGTTCAGAACTGTTAGGGCTGACTCATTGTTTGGGTCGGTTGTCACGACGACCGCCTGACCTTCCTCATGCTGGTCCTCCTTCAGGACAGGCTTCACTCGACACAGCACGCGGATGTTGCCTGGCAACAGGAAACACCTTGCAGTTGATTCCGCGAATTTGAGAAGAATACCCAGAAAATGGAGATGCATGAATTAATCTTTTTCAGTCTTAATCTTTAATCTCTCAGTCCCTCTGCCAGCTGTACCTTTCAGCTCAACAAGCTGTTCATGATACTTCCTGCGCAGCGCCACCTCCTTCCTGTATTTTTCCAGAAGGTCTTTGTTGGCCTCTGACATCTCACAGATTGCTGCTGAAATCTGATATCACCAAGAAAGCAACTTAGACAGAGAGAACTATATCTACATTAACTCTTCAATCCTACAGAAATGGGCCAAGCCACTGGAAGGCTGTGAATTTGATTCCAAAGGATAACAGTGCAACAGTGTAATAACTGTAGTGACAGTGTAACAGTGTAATAACCATGGTAACAGTGTAAAAAGTAACATTGTAAAACAGTGGTTACAGTGTAAACCTGAGCAGTGGCATGTTGAGGTTGCCTTCTCCTTGAGCAAGGTCATGACGGTCATGTGACCTATGTGTCTAATGATCATTGTTCAAGTTGTGTGTCGGCTAAACTACAGGTGTCATATCTAAAGCTGCAAACGGACACTTTATAGCCAGAGCCCAGTGATTCATATCTAAAGCTGCAAACGGACACTTTATAGCCAGAGCCCAGTGACACTTTATAGCCAGAGCCCAGTGACACTTTATAGCCAGAGCCCAGTGACACTTTATAGCCAGAGCCCAGTATAACCAGAGCCCAGTATAGCCAGAGCCCAGTATAGCCAGAGCCCAGTATAGCCAGAGCCCAGTATAGCCAGAGCCCAGTGATTCTGCTGACCTGTTTCTTGGCCTCAGCAATGGCAGATCCATAAAAGTCAGAGAAATTGCGAACTTGGCTGCGCAGGCTGGCGTAGTCCGTCTTCATCGAACGCAGAGTGGGAGGAAGAGCGCTCAGACGCTTCTGTAAGGCTGTCAGGGATGCACACACACACACACACACACACACACACACACACACACGCGCACGCACACACACAAACACAAACACACAAGCACACACATGCAAAGCACACGCATTTTTGGTCAGTTCCTCCCATTCATCCACAATCAGTATGACTGAAAATACGTCATGAACATATCCAGCTGGATCACAGTCTGGCGTGTATGGTGGTCTCTCTGGACCAGGGTTAAGGACTGGTGCTCACTCCTGAACTGGTCCTGCAGGTCGTGCAGGTGCTCCTCTGAGCAGCTGGCAGCTGCTTTTACAGCTTCATCTTTCTTCTCCTCCAGATGACCGATCTCCTTCAGCAACTCCTCACGAAGCGTCCCGATCTCTCTCTCATACGCAGCAATCTGCACGGACAACACGTCACCTCATCGCTGTCAGACTCAACAGGAATACCGTCATTCTCTGTTCTACATAACCTGAGCAATTAGGATAGACTCAGTCTGAGGAAATTATCATTTCAGAAACACAAATAGTGAAGCTGAAAATCACTGATGAGCAGCTGAGTCTGTGAAGAAATATCTCTTTGATTTTTTTTTTTTAATTTAAGGTAATGTCATTCCTCAAATTCTTATCTGAGAACATGTTGGGCTGCAGTGTGAGAAAATAATTTGCCATTTGGAATTTAGAGCAACATTTAAACCAGTAATAACATTTCATCTTGCACATCCACTCTTAATTATTGTCACCTTATGCTGTAGATTACAGCTGACTTCATCTGAGCGTCTGATTTGTTCCTCCAGTCGTTTGCATCTCTCACTTCGACTGGACAGCTTCTCGGCCAATCGTGCGTTCTTCTCTCTAGCTTCAGCCAATTGCCTTAGAGTCCCAGGTGACTCCACCTCCACAGTCTGGGGGGAAGAACACACAAAATGAGCACAATTTACACATATTTTTTAACCCCAGAAATCTGTCTTCATCCTACCGATAGTTAAGGGCATTCTGATTATTAAATTCTACCTGTGCTATGAAGTTTATGGTTTTGCTGAAATTTTTCGTTTTCCTTGCGTTCTTTTTCCTTGCGTGTAAAATGGCTGTTCTTACTTTGACCTGCGGCTCCTTGCTCCGTTCTTTGTCCAGCTCCAGCTGCAGCTCCTTCACTCTCTCCTCTCGTCTCCTCAGCTCCTCTCCTCTCCTCCACTCGGACTGCTCGTTCTGCCGCTCCAGACGAGACAGCTGCTCCACCCGCTGCTGCAGGGAGGCCTCCAGCTGCACGACACGGCTGCGTAAATTCTCATTCTCCTGCAGGAGGCGCAGAATCACAGCCAGAACTTAGAGTCACAGCCAGGAGAGTCACAGTCAGAGAGAGAGGCAAAGTCATGATGGACATTACATTGTACTCAACTACAAAACTGCAAAAAGTCATGATGGACATTACATTGTACTCAACTACAAAACTACAAAAAGTCATGATGGACATTACATTGTACTCAACTACAAAACTACAAAAAGTCATGATGGACATTACATTGTACTCAACTACAAAACTACAAAAAGTCATGAGTCATGATGGACATTACATTGTACTCAACTACAAAACTACAAAAAGTCATGATGGACATTACATTGTACTCAACTACAAAACTACAAAAAGTCATGAAGGACATTACATTGTACTCAACTACAAAACTACAGAAAGTCATGATGGACATTACATTGTACTCAACTACAAAACTACAAAAAGTCATGATGGACATTACATTGTACTCAACTACAAAACTACAAAAAGTCATGAAGGACATTACATTGTACTCAACTACAAAACTACAAAAAGTCATGATGGACATTACATCATACTAAACTACAAAAAGCTTGAGGTCGGGGTCTCATTCAGTTCAGACAGTTCAACATGCTCTTGCAATGTAATGTACTGCAGCATTGTGCCAAAGTAAATTCCTGTACTGGTTCTGGTTCTGGTTCTGTGTCTGACCTTAATGAGCACAGTGCTGGACTGAGAGGGAATGACAGACAGCTGCTGCAGGAGACCCTGAGTCATCGACAGGCTGTGTTTCAGACTCTCGTTCTCTGCCGACAAGCACAGCACTCGTTTTTCAGAGTCTGTCGCTCCCTGAGGAGGAGAGAAAAAAAAAACCTCTAGATAAAGTTCAGCTGTCCTGAACAGACACAGAACTTGGACAGCAGCTATACACTGGAGCACCTGCAGTCCCAGATATAAACGTGGGTCAGAGATTGTTTGAGTTGTGCTTGTACTCTTTGTCTCCAGGGTGTAGTACAAATGGTGCGGTATTGCCGGGACTAAAATAGAGATGAACAGATTTTTGAAACGCTTACCGACGCAACTCTGAGTTTGGACAGCTCTTCCTCCCTCTCCTCAATGCAGCTCTTCAGCTCATCAATCTGGGACAGACACAGAGAAGAGCTTCTATCGTTACTTTAGAGATAGAGAGAGAGAGAAAGAGAGACAGAGAGAGAGAGAAAGAGAGACAGAAAGAGAGAGAGAGAGAGAGAGAAGGGAAGAGAGAGAGAGAGAGAGAGAGAGAGGAGAGAGAGAGAGAGAGAGAGAGAGAGGAAAATGACTGAATAGACCGACTGAAGCAGGAGAGAGAGGAGGAGGCAGTACCTGTTGTTGGAAGGCCTGTACTTTGCTGTGTTTGTCCTGTTCTCTCTGTTCTAGCTGAGAGTGTAACAGACGCAGTTCTCCTCTCAGCTGGGTCCTCTCTCCCTGAAGCCCACACAGGGACTGGACCAACTTATGCAGCCCTGCACACACACACACACACACACACACATCATCATCATCATCATCATCACCATTATCGTAAGCAAGCCCCTGTCTCATTCTCATGAGGCTAAATTTGTTTTGGTTTATTAGTTTATTATTAGAGCAGCCTGGGATGAGCTGAATGATTCTTTGAGAAAGTGAATCGAGAAAGTGTCCACAACGGTATCATCAGCAGGATTCTCGGGGTCATCATGAAGGAGGGGAGGGGGGCGCTCTTAGGCAAAAGGTTTGAGACCATTGAAATGGATAAATTGGGATCTATTACAGATCTTCCAAAAGCCCTCCAAAAGGCTCACATCTCTACTCCACAAATGATTTCATAATAACTCTCAAATCCATCTAACACCAATCTTAAAAATAAGACCTCATTTTTAAGGGCTGTAAGTCCGGCTGTTTAAAAGTCCATACACAAGAGACACAAAAGCCTAAATGATATGTCTACATTTATTCAAGGTAACCCTAATGTTTACAGAAAAGTCTTTATAAAATATACATCTCCAAGGATTGTTCATGAGAGATGACATATCCTCATAGTCCTGCTGGAGTTATGGATGATCTGACCCGTTTCAGTCCACCTTCAGCCTGACAGTGTTTTAAAATTCGGTGTTTAATTTTATAAGCTTTTCTCTGTCACCCAAACCTTACTTCACATTTCTCAGGGCTCAGACAAACTTAAACAAATTTTTAATCAGTTTTCCTGGCGTTAAATATTTATGCATCCCTGTCACTAAAGCTTCACTTTGTTAAGTTGTGCTCTAATTTCTCAGGCAGTAATTGGGGGATGTATTGTCACTCTCTGGGGATGAGGAACATGACTGGTGGGGAGGTGGGATGGGGGCGGGCTAAACAAAGGGGACAAATGGGAACGCAAGAGAGAGAGCTGGTGTTTCCAGAAGTGAAAACGTGAGGCAGGAGAAACGTGACGAACTGCAGGTTCACCCCCCCAGTAAACCAGACCAGTTTCATTATTCAAAATACAGCTTTTACATTTACTTTACTGTAACACTTTTCATTTTTAACATGACAAAATTAAGACAAAATCCGCCACACATCAAAACACACAAGTTATAGTGGGTTTGTACAAATCACAGACAAATATATATATATATATATACACACACACACATACATACATACGGGTGTGTATTTCTATATATATGTGTTAGATTTAGGTAGTGAACTGTTTCCAGACATGCAAAAACTCTAAAACAGAACTGGTTACACTGATCATACTGAATCAGAACCATAAAGCTTTGGATTTGAAACAGAAATTCCTGGTCTGGCTTCTGAGCACAGCGTCCTTGTTTTCTTCCGGAAAAGCCACGCATTCAGGGCATCATCCATCCATTCTCTTCCCCTTAATGGAGAGCTGACCTGACCTAAAGCTACAGGGCTATTTATATTGCTACACAAGCGCACGTGAGCGCTAGCATGTGCCGGCGTTTGTAAACGCTGCCGTGTTAAGAGCTCACTCCTAACCACTCACGATGTTTTATTCATTCTGTAGCGTCACGGAGTCGCTGGACGAGTGCCACCGAATCGCACCATCCCAACGACTATTTTTACAACACGGAGAATGAGAGCTGGTCATTGCCCCAGGATCCTCCATCTCTCACACGCATACTCACCCGCATCACACGCCGTACCGGCTTCATTACCTTCAGTCGTCTGATACATTTACCAGGGGCTGCACTGACATGTGTCAAACAGATATCTTAAGCTTTTATCGCTGCTTGAAAAATGTATGAGGACATGACTATGACGGACCGTGTATGATGTACACACTCTTCATCAAGAAATCAGGGAATGTCCTGCGTAATTCTGTGTGTCCTACAATTTGACAGCCCCCCCCCCCCCCCCCCCCCCGCGTAAAATATCCTGAATTAGCTGAATGCTCGCTTACTGTTAAGAGTTATTGTTCCTGTAACCTTGACTAGGCTGCTGTGCGCTAGATTGCGTTGGCATTCATTCTGCTGAGAATGAGTCATAAAAAGACTCAATTCGTCCAAAATGATCTCAGAGTTAGTGATTTAGGGAATTTGCTGTGTAGGTCTTTAAGTACAGACAGTAAACCTGTAGTTTTGAAGATAATTTTGCAGTTACTCTAAAGAGAAAAGCCCATATTTGGTATGCGGTGAGGCAGAATTAGAGCACGGTCTAAATGACCCTGTTTAACTGTAAAATAGGACAATACGAGAACCTCCCTACCAAAAAAAAAAAGCTCTCATAATTCCACTAAATTAGTTATTCACACCAAAGGCGTACCCAAACACCGTCCATTACTTAAAATACATATGTCTAAATTATGTATATTCTGTTATTGCTTAAGGGTAGAACAACATGTGTATATCAAACACATCTTAAGAGTGAGTATACATTTCGTATGGATTTAAGATAAATGCAGGTCTACAGACCTGTACCTTAAGATGTTATCATATCACATCTGATGACTACAACCCTCATTCAAAGCCACAGTATCACACACACGCACACACACGCACACACACACGCACGCACACACACACACACACACACACAAAGAGAGAGCGTGTGAACAGACTGGCTAAGACCAAAGCCAGAGCTAGACGCACTGGTGCAGAGCATCTGGTAAAAATCAGATCTGCAGAAAAAAAAACACAGGTCCCTAAACAGATCTGAGGTCATCACCAGCTGCTGTCCCTCCTGACCATCTCTGACTCTGCATCAGTCTACACCAACGCCCTCAGAGATCTGACCAAGGAGCAGCGTTGCCAGGGGCGACCGACCTGACGGGCAGTGCTGTGCTTCAGTCGCTGACCCGGTCGTTTGAATGGGCTCCAGCGTTCGGATTTTAACAGCTTGTGGTCAGTCTTGAAAGATTAATCTCTTAAAGATTAATCTGTTAAATTAGATGCGCTGACGGAATCTGTCTGCTCACTCTGACGGTCCCCACATAACCCAAACCCAAATCCTCACAACAAACAGAAACATCACCAATGTCCAGCCAGTGTGTGGCTCATACTCTGACAATGTTCAGCCAACATAGAGCCAACGTTTAGACAACGTTCAACAAATGTAAAGCCAACGTTTAGACAACTTTCAGCCAGCGCACGTCCACAGCATCAGCAGCAGCTCTCAGCCAAACCACTACCTCACATTTGACATTCAAAGCTTTTAGGCAAAAGCTAAAGAAATTCGCCAGGGAGAGAAGTCACTGTCTCTCTTCTAAACATTTAGTCCCTTTACTGCCCTCCCCTTACGTTTTTTCATCTCATCCAACCCGTCTCACTCTCGTCATACACACCCCCCCCCACCCCTGTGCCGAGCCACGCCCCGCCCTGTAGCGCTCTCTCACCGTCGTGCTCATGCGTGGTGGGGCTCTGTTGCTGGGCGATGACCTCCTCCAGACTGGTGATGACGGCGTTCTTGTCTCTGAGCCGCTGGCGGTAAGAAGCACGCAGGGCTTTCATCTGACGACGGTGCTGGACGCGGTGTCTGCGCAGCTGCAGACGGTACTGTTCCGCCTGCTGCTGCAGCTGCTGCAGGTGAGAGTAATGCTCCAGGAAACTCAACAGGTGCGACATCACCGTAACCAGCGGAGACTCTGTCACCTAGGCAACGAGAGAGGTTTCCCATTTTGGACAGGACAAGGTTCCATTTTGTGCTGCACTCCTCATGTATTATGAGTTGAAGCATTTAATGAACTCATCAGAGGGCGTGAGCTTGAATCACTCTGTTTCTGTGTGTGTCTTGACACTCATGTCTTTTCTGTGTGACCGGTTTTGGTTTATTATGCCTGTTGCACTGCATGGCTGTTACTGTGCCCTGATGTCACTTTGAAAGGCCTGTAGACCAGATGTCTTTTCATCGCTGAAGGTTTCAGCCCCAGTCACGGCTCACAGGACTTTATTATCACCACCCCTCCTCTCTCCCTCCTCAGACCTGGGCTGTCGGCAACAGCCTGTACCTGTGCTGTTCACATACTGCTGCATGAGGAGTATGTGCTAACGGACCAAACATGACTGTAGATAAGGCAGTCTGCCGTGATGTCTGGGGAAGATTAGTTACGCTGTTTCACTGTCTATTGTCTGTCACGGTGCACAGCCGTGCTTCTGAATATAACCCTCAGACAACTATGTCACGTCTGTTACAGTGAATGTAAACTATGTAACGCAGTTGTGTGACTGTAGTCTACTGCAGTTACAGTGAATGTAAACTATGTAACTCAGTTGTGTGACTGTAGTCTACTGCAGTTACAGTGAATGTAAACTATGTAACGCAGTTGTGTGACTGTAGTCTACTGCAGTTACAGTGAATGTAAACTATGTAACGCAGTTGTGTGACTGTAGTCTACTGCAGTTACAGTGAATGTAAACTATGTAATGCAGTTGTGTGACTGTAGTCTACTGCAGTGACAGTGAATGTAAACTATGTAATGCAGTTGTGTGACTGTAGTCTACTGCAGTTACAGTGTAGTTATAAGCACAGAAGGAAAAGCGTTGGTTTTCTGTTGGCAGTGCTGTGGCGAGATGGCAGGTAAGGACAGTGTAAATAAAAGTCTTTCACCTTCTCTCCTGTGTCCGTGTGGGTGCTGGACGCTCGCCTCTTCTCTGTCTCCTGTTTAAAGGACAGGAAAGCCGCCAGGGGAGTCTTCGCTGGGACGCCCACGTCTTCATCATCAACATCATCCTCATCACTCAGAGAGAGGCTGTCGCTGTCACTACTGCTGCCTGCACAAACACACAGCAGTTGTGCAAGAGATGTGTGATGAAAGGTGTTTAGGTTTTTTTTGCCATTTTTTTGTGATTCTTTGCTTTTCTGCTGGGTTTTTTTCTGCTGATATCTTTCATATTTATTGAGAGACACTCACTTGTGTCACTCAGTTGGCCACACCCCCTTTTTCTCAACCTGGGAGTGCAACCATCCTTCCTCTTGCTCTTTGTTTCCATGGAAACATGGCTGGGCTCCTGATCCTACCCGAGGAGAGAGAGAGAGAGAGAGAGAGAGAGAGATTACGTGAGAAGAATGTGATTTGGGGGGGGGGGGGCAAGGAGTCCATGGCAGTGGTGTGAACAGTAATGAGATGAGCGATTCTGCTGGAATGACAGTTCCTCAGCCTCAGTATTGTCCTGCCCTGTTACAGCAGTATACGTACATCAAACAACAATATGTCCATGGGTTTATCTGTCCAACATGTCTGCCCTGTTACAGTGGTATACTTATATCAAACTACAACATGTCCATGGGTTTATCTGTCCAACATGTCTGCCCTGTTACAGCAGTATACTTATATCAAACTACAATATGTCCATGGGTTTATCTGTCCAACACGTCTGCAGTATCCATCAACATGGTTATTTAAGCGTTTGGCTAAAGCAACCACAGATAACATAAGAGGAGAGACATATTAATCAACATGTCAACATGCAACTATAATTATAATAGAACATGCAACATACAACAAGCAATTTGTTTTAAACTACAAACTGAGCAGATTTCATTTTGTAGAAAATCCTCATTGAACAAGGAAGACCACAAGAGCCAAGTGTGTGTGTACATATATATATGTGTGTGTGTGTGTGCATGTGTGTGTGTGTGTGTGTGTGTGTGCACGCGTGTGTGGGGGGGTTTAATGGCCAGACATACCTTGGGGGAGCTCCCGCATGCCCCCTCCAGTTCAGCCTCCTCCTCTTTCTTAAACACCGTGTAAAAGATGTAAACGAGTAGAGAGTAGAAGGCATACATCTCTCCACGCCGGTCTCTTATACACACACACACACTCACACACACACACTCACACGCTGTCACACACACTCACTGTCACTGCATCCCTGCTCCTGGCACCCTGTAACACACACAGACAAGCCTGGCTAAAATCTCCTGTGTAATCTACCATGTCTTAATCCTGTTTAACGGGGACCATGTCCCGTGTGAATGATACAAACTGCCAATAAAAATGATAAGATCAGGAATGTGGGGATGCTTTAGTGCAGTCTGTATCTGTAAAGTCACACATTCTCTCTCTCTCTCTCTCTCCCTCGCTCTCTCTCTCTCTCTCTGTCTCTGTCTCTGTCTCTCTCTCTGTCTCTCTCTCTCTCTCTCTGTCTCTGTCTCTCTCTGTCTCTCTCTCTCTCTCTCTGTCTCTCTCTCTGTCTCTCTCTCTCTCTCTCTGTCTCTCTCTCTCTCTCTGTCTCTCTCTGTCTCTCTGTCTCTCTCTCTCTGTCTCTCTCTCTCTGTGGCTGTGCCGGGGTGCAGCTCCCACATCCAAAGCTTTAACAGATGACTCTGTTAGGAGAAATCTCACCAGCCTGTCCGTGACCTCCTGAAGGTGAGATCAGTCTTCTCTCTTCCAGCAGCATGTCAACACCACCGCACTTCCCAACCAGCACTGCCGTCTGCAGCTGGATCCCACACCAGCCTCGATTCCTCTAAAGCTCTCTCTCGCTCTCCCTCTCTCTCGCTCTCTCTCTGCTCCCCCTCTCTCTCTCTCGTGCTCTCTCTGCTCCCCCTCTCTCTCTCTCCCTCTCTCTTTGCTCTCCCTCTCTCTCTCTCGCTCTCTCTCTGCTCCCCCCCTCTCTCTCTCGCGCTCTCTCTGCTCCCCCTCTCTCTCTGCAGCTGTAGTGGGCATGCTCAGTTGCTGCTCTGTCCTGCGGAGGCTGAGCAGGACTGATGGAGACTGGTCTGACAGTATTGTCCTGACCTGTCAGGTACCAGTCTCTGTTCACACACTGAGAAAAGCCAGGACTCCACACACCTGCTCCCTGTAACCCTGACACAGGCTTTGATAGCGGGTTGACTGGAGTAGAACGGGTGAGTGTGTTATATTTTACCATTATCAGTCACTTTTATTACAGTGCAAGAAGTACTGCTTACCAGCAGTAAACCCTTCATTTCAAAAAACCTGAATCTCCAGTCAAATGCTGTTCTAAGACTCACCACATGTAAACGAAGTAATTAATGAATTAGGGTGGTTTGGCAAACCTAATGTAAATTAAGGCAGGTTAAACCTAATGTAACTTAAGGCAGGTTAATGTGAATTCAGGCTGTTGACAGAGACTGCTGTGGAGATGCTGACAACAGGATGGAGTTAAACCAGGATCTAAAGACACAGCATCACTCTGCGTGTGCACACACAGACACACACACAAACACACTCACAAACACACTCTCACACGCGCATGCACGCACACATTCACACACATATACACTCACACACACACATATCAATGACTAGAGTTGTGGGTTTACTGGGAGCCAGGGTTTGGGGGTTGAATTCATTGTGAGGCACAGTACTGAACTGGTCAATCTGACACATCAGCGACCATGCACTGCAGTCAGAGGTCACAGAACGCTGACCCAGCAGAATACAGAGCAGCTCAGACCTTTAGGACACCAACCTCTGCAATGGTTTAACAGTGTGTTAACACACACTCACATACACATACACATACACACACACACACACACACACACACACACACACACACACACAGAGACAGAGGCCAGCTCTGGCTGTATGAAGGTGTACAGGTTTACTCTGGTCTCTTGTGAGATCAGATTATAGATATAGTTTGTAAAATAACCAGTCTGATGTAGGATTTCTTTCCCCAGTCATTTTGAGAGTTTTTTATTTAACTGGGTTAGTAAGAGGAGCTTTGTGGTACAGCCACACTGTCTGGGTGACATGGAACATTAGGAAATGAAGCACAGAGTTAAATCAAAACGATTTATACTGCATACTGCTGGACTGTACCATTCACCGTTCACCCCTCACACACAGAGTAGTATTATACTCATACTGCATGCTGTTGGACTGTACCATTCACCGTTCACCCCTCACACACAGAGTAGTATTATACTAATACTGCATGCTGTCGGACTGTACCATTCACCGTTCACCCCTCACACACAGAGTAGTATTATACTAATACTGCATGCTGTCGGACTGTACCATTTGCCGTTCACCGTTCACCACTCACACCCAGAGAGGTATTGGTGGCCTGTGTATTCATATAATCAGGAATACAATCGCTTCGATGAGGGCAAACATATTAGATTTTAACTTAAACAGTGTTAGCAATATAAGTCTTTTAATACAAATCAACAAAAATACAGTTTGAGGTGATCAGGTTAAAGCAGAGAGTGCCTCCACACAGACGTGTTTACACAGTGCAGCATTGGCCCTGACCAAGGGCCACCTTCTCAACAATGACAACATATCACTACCTGGCATTGTGTGTGTGTGTGTGTATGGTGTGTGTGTGTATGTGATTGTGTGTGTGTATGTGTGTGTGTGTGTATGTGATTGTGTGTGTGTGTGTGTGTGTGTGTGTATGTGTGTGTGTGGGTGTGTGTACGTGTGTGTGTGTACGTGTGTGTGACAGTGAGAATGATCCGATATCTAGTCTGATTAATACTTTCACATCAGCTGTAACTCTGTTGTCAGTCGGAGGCTGTTCCTGTGTTGATTACTGTGTCACAGTTGCTTAAACCCAACACATGAGGAAAAATCAATCAATCAAACAAACAAACAAACAAACAAACAAACAGAATCCAGAGGAATGGCCCAGTGTGTGAGGGTAAATCTCAAATGTTTTGTATTGTTGTACTGAAGTCATTCAAGCTCATTCCTGGAGTTCTCATAAGTGTTCAGAGGTTACTGTATGTAGTCCATTCCTCCCAGTATGACAAATGATTTGTCCAGAATGCTGATCCTCTGGGTCTCATACCATATTTCCCACGTTTGTTTCACATATTAGTTCTACTGTTAGGGTTAATCAACGCTTGAGCAGTCCAGCCTGCAGAGTGAGCTGGCTTTCCTGCTAAAGCGGAGATTTGGAGCACAGATCATCAAAACGCTTTGCTTAAAAGAGCCAATGTGAGATGTTTTTCACAGTGATCGTTAAAAAAGTCGTCCCTTTTTGTTGGCAGCACTGAGAGAGTGAGATGAGAATTGGAGGTGAGCTGACACTCAGTCCCAGCCTTTCAGGTCAGAGAGGTACTTACACAGGGCTTTCTCCGTGACCCAGCATCCCAAGGCCATGGACCCCTGTATGAGACTCCGCTGCAGGCCTCCTGTTGCGTTCTGGGAGCCGATGAAAATGGTGTGTTTGGCCCTCACTCTGGGGGCCAGCAGCTGGGGCAGACAGAGAGCTACGCCCCCAACGAGCCCAGGTACGTTTCCCGCAAACACACACACGGTCAGCGCGCAGGAGAGCGAGGAGAGAGCCACGCAACGTGACATCAGCACCAGGCCGTCCTGCGACAGCCAATCAGCAAACGCTGGGAGGAGGCTGGAGCCAATCAGAAGCAGGTGGGCTGTGGAGTGGTCTTCACTGAGCCACAGGAAGCCAAAGGTGGCTAGGACAGGAGCCAGCGTTTCGCCCGCCCATTCCAGATCATTCTGCACGGACAAATAAACCGGACCAGGGACGGGAATTAACGACAGAGCGGAAGAGAGCGCGATCAGGAAAAAGCCGACAGCCGGAGCTCTGTGATCCTGCACGGAGAGAGAGATGAAGGGATGAGAAAAAGAGGAGTAGGGCATGGTAACTTTAGGAAAAGAGACGTGAGTGAATGAAAGGGTATGGAACAGACATATTAACCTCTACATGCATATCTGAATGAAATGTATTAATATGTACTCTACAACATGAGTGCTGTGAAAACTTCTCTGATTAAGAGACAGGAAAATGGCCCTAGATTTGGTAAGTTACTTTGAACAGCTGCAGTGATGCGTGGAGCGCCGACAGACACAGGGTAACGTTTGCCGCGCAGCTGATCGACTTCTCCAGAAACGTCATCTCCGATCTTTACATGTGAGAGAACAAATCCAATGTCTACAGCAACACACAGTCACAAACAAAACTCCACACAATTCTCATTTTGTCTACGGTACTGTTCAGCTGTGGTCGTTAAACGCTATAAAACAGGATAGATCACGTAATAAGAGGATGGACGGTTACAAACACTTTTCCGACCGACAGTTGTACATGTTTGAATAACACGACTAACGGTATGCTAGTTTCGAAAGTTAAACTGAAGCCCTGCTTACAGATATTTAACTGGTCTTTGAGCTGAACTTTGGCTGCTTTTTGAGGTTTCGCACATTCGCACATGTGACTTTGTGCTTATCATGACAGAAGTAACATACGTTTTTATTTTAACATTCAACGTACCTGTATTTTGCACAATGTCATTCCTAATAACACTCTCAGCTGTGACGAAACATCCTTGTGATTTATATAGTCGTCAAACATGTGAACATGCACGTGGAGAACAGAAAGCACTGTTTACAATGAAAGAAGAATTTCACGGTTGCTTAAGGCGATAGCCAGCAGGTCTTACAAACCAGGAAGTGTGTGAATGTGTATGTATGTTGGCGTCAATTTGGTCAAGATCCCTGTGCGGCACTGCCCTCTTGTGCCCAAGTACATGTATTGGTTTTTTTTCTAACGGTGAGAAAAATGCAGTGGGCGCACGGATTCAGTCACAGAAACCGATCTTGACGTCACTTCTCTGAATCTGGGATATGAAGTAGCCTATTTTTCAGATGTGTTTTTCATTTGACTTACCCATCAAGACCTCTACTAATATTCAAAATATACTGAAACATTTGAATTAGTAATGTGACATTGGAAATATTGTTGTTAAAATAGTTCATTTCTCTTAGCAACAAAACATGGATAACTGAAGCGTATTTCTTCCGACCAAACACGATGGGAACAATCCACTCGTGTGTGTGTGTGTGATATGATATGATTTTGCTTACAGAAAAAACACACAGAGTCAAAACATGAATATTTACTTTATAATGGTCCGACATTCAAGGGGTTAGGTTGTGACTGTTTTCATGTATTATAATGGAGGTCATTGGATGGTCCACTGAACCCAGTGTTTAAGTTGTTACAGTTTACAGTTCATTTCCTATGGACAGTCAAATTTGACCAGGAACACAACAGACACACAAAATAAGAATAACAGACATGACTGAAAATGACGATTCTCACTCATTTGTCTTCATATGCCTTGTGTCAAGGATGTCATCGAGTCCAATTAAAACTCCATTCTGACCATTAAGAACAGTGATCGAACACAACAAGAGTGTTTACATTTACTCTGATGAGTTTGAACAACTATTTATATGTTTCATGTTAATAAATTAGGTTAATTAGGTAAAATAACTTTACCTCTGTTGGAGTTAATGCCAGTAGGTTTTCTGTGAATTGTAATATTTGAAACTAAACAGCGTTAATAACTTCGACGGCATTATTCAGCCCGTGGACGTGCTATGACTTTGAAAGGCTTTGCTTTGAGGACCACGGTAGCCACCCCGCGGAGGTCGGGCAGCGATCCGTCGGCTGTCTGGAACTGAAAGTCTCGGAGCAGATAGGCTGTGAATAAGAAGAGTTCCATCTTCGCCACTGATTCTCCCAGACAGAGCCGCGCCCCTCCTCCGAATGGCAGGAGAGAGCGCAGGGACGCACCGTTCCCCTCCAAAAACCGCTCTGAAAAACGACCAGGTGTTAAGATCATTGTCACTGTGTGTGGGTCTGTTAGCATGAAATCTCTGTCAGACCTGCGGGGAAAAAAATGGGTTTTCCAGTACCAGGTCTGAAGCTGAACGGGTCCTTCCACACAGTAGGGTCGTGATGAGCTCCGAACAGGTTGGGGATGATCACTGTGTTCTTTGGAATGAAATAACCTGCAATACTACACAGAGTAACACAGCCTTTTCTAAACCTCTGTCCTCAAGACTCCATTAAACTCTCAAGATACCTTACATGTTCACTCCAATGATCCAGTTCATTCCCACGCAAATACCAATG